>NC_052350.1:29477487-29632059 GCF_009727055.1 Benincasa hispida
CTAACCAGGACAATCTTCCGGTGTCTTTTCCCTTCTCTCGCTTCCGCCTTCTATGTATAAGAAAACTAAGAACATGGCTAAACTATCGTCTATGTCGTTCACGGCTTGTCAACTTAATTTGGAATCGACCGTCATCAGCTTTCTGTTACATCGTGATTTATTAAGCTTTCACCCAGATGCGCTCACCTTGATGTGCTGGCTCTATGTGGCCACCTTCTTGAGCAGATTTTCACGAGCGCAAATGATCGCATAGTCTTACAGTCGCAATCTCTTAATGTGCTCGGACGTTAATTTCTTCAGATCGCATTTCCGCCTTGCGCCAACATATTTTCTACAAAAAAATACATAAGTTAGTTGTTTTAATGTGATGGATGCATGCGATCACAACGTTGTGAACTTAATGCTTTTGGACGCAATATTGTATATTTTTACCATTGCAATCTTGCATTGTTTTATAACTTTGCGCTGTAATAACGTGCATTTCTGCACGTTATCAGTCACCGCATGACATTGTTCCTTTCCATTGCTACTTCCTGGGGTCTCAATGTTGCTAGGTAGTACTCCTTGCGGCCAATTCTTCAATTTGCTTGAAATTTTTCCTATTTGCATCTCCAAATTCCTGATTGACGACGCCTGACTCTTTAGTAACACATCTTATTGGGTTATGTATTCCTTCAAGAGATTTTCAAGTGGAGATGTTGCACTCGACGCTTGACCACCTTTATTGAAGGTCTGATGCTGAGGCTGTTGCAACTGCTGAAATCCAGGCGGTAGCCCCTGCCTAGGTTGTTGATGCATCCCAGGATGTTGTTGCTCTTGTTGGTGACCTCCCTAAGAAAAATTTGGATGGTTTTTTCATCTAGGGTTGTATGTATTTGAGAATGGATTGTTTTTTATAAAACAGGCAGACTGTGGGTTTTGCAGGCAATCATTGTAGAAGTGAGGTTGTTCACAGCCCACACAGCTAGCCATGGGCTGTATGAATGCATCCACCTGATGCACCTTTTGGATGTGTGCTGCATTTCCTATTGATAGAGTTTGTAATAGGTTTTTCATTGTAGCCACTTGTATAGAGAGCATGGCTATTGCATTTGAGCCAATACTATTCACGTTCTGAGAACACCTCCTGCCATTTGTTCTAGTATCATAGGTATCATCCACCCAATCCATATTATGCTTGGCGATGCGGTCTAAGATATCCTTAGCTTCATTATATAATTTGTATATTATGTCATCAGTTGCAGCTGCATCAGCTGCCATCTAGGAAGCTCTATTCAGCCCCCCGTAAAAAAGTTTCCATCTGAACAGTCAAGGGTAGCCCGTGGTTAGGACAATTCTTGACCAATCCCTTGAATCTTTCCTGTGTAGCACTCAAGGTCTCATATTCTCCTTGTTCAAGTTCATAATCTCCTTACGCCTCATTGTGTTGGTGGTGGGAGGAAAGTAATTTTGCATAAACTTTTCTACTAACTTTTTCCACATTGTTATCTCACTAGATTCTAAGGAACTTGCCCATTGCTTGGCATCTGGTGTGATTCCAGGAATCACAAATAAGTTGCATGTTTCCAGGAAACGTTTCATATGGGCCTATGGATCTTTGTCGCGGGCACCTCCAAATTGACCTACTATTTGAAGCATCTAGATCATCATTGACTTCATCTAAAATCTCGTCCGGTCAGGCATTGGATATATGATCCTTGGCGAAAATTCATACAGCATAGGCGACACATACTCTCGCATTGGACGCGTGTTGTTATTTACCATTAGGATTGGGTTTTGGGCAGCATTTACTAATTGTTGAGATAAGTTCTGGTTTATCTGGTCATCGGTCATTTGTTGTTATTGTCTTTGTTGTTTCCTTAACCTTCGATGACAATTAGCTCGGCTCCTTCGTCTAAAGGTCCTTTCAACTTTGGGGACATATATGAGCTCAGGAGTGCTTTCCCTATTCATAAGACGTTAACAAGCTTAGGCTTAACTTGTAATACTTCTTCATTAGCAAGTTTTTCTACAAAAGAAACAAAAGCAAAAATTTGGCTAGCTTTATTGCTAAAATCCCCGACTACGATGCCAACAACTTGTTTGCCTCATGATTTGTATCTAAAAGTGCATGTAAAAAGGGTGAAAAGTGAGGTTAAGATAGATGGAAATGAATGATGAATCACTTCTCTAGGTGAGAAGATTAGGTAATGCGTTGAGATGATGCATTGCACTGTATATAATGCATACAAGCTTTTCCTAAATCAGATCCAAGTATAAATCTAACTAAGGTTCCTGGTAAGTCTAGGGTCGAACAAAGGGATTTTATGACAAGCTAACGCAAGCCTTGCATGGTTTTAGTTGCAGAAAGTTCCTAGATTAATGCAGGAGAAGTTTATTTACACTATTCTCAATGCATGCATATAAGAGGACATAGAAGTTCAAGTGAAATAGAGGGATTTATGAATGAGTGGTGCTAAATGCTTGGGATATGCATTGATTCCAAGTAAGATGAACACGTGTGTGAAGGTGTAAGGGTGAAGTAAAGATGATATGAATGCATGTTTACAAACCAAGTGTATGTGGATGCATTAGATTTTTGTTCCACATATCATATTATTCAACGCTTCTCAATGCAAATGTCACATATATTCCTATCTCTAGGGTGCATGCGTTGGTCACATAGTAGTAAAAACACAAGTATTTTTCTCTAAATATATTGTGTGTTTTGACTCAATGCGTTATCTACTTATCCTATTCTCTCGAATAGTTTAACTACTTTATAAATTCAACCAAGTGATTAAGATGATTAAAGCTTGAAATTTAAGTATGCAACAAATCAGGAATGTGGCAATGACATACAATGGAATGTAAACAGAGAGAAAAGAGTGGATAGATCAAATGTAAGATTGAATTTTAAAATAGAAACTATTTTTACAACAATCACACTTAATCGCATGGAATGGAAAATAAAAGTGAAATAAAAGAAAGGAAAGAAGTCAAGCCGCAGAGTTCAATCTCTTGTCCTCTTTGGCTTGATTCAAATGCGTGTGCAACCAACTTGGTGAAGAAATGATGAAGAATTCTATCTCGAGCTTAGTCTTCAACAACTCTCCTTGGTCAACGATGATAATGGTTCTTTTCCTCTTATATTCTTCTTGCAACGGCAGAGCAGCTATGAACTAAGTTCTATGGTTTCTTAAGAATGATATATATATTTTTTCTTTGGCTGCAAGTCTTCTTATTTATATGCATTTTCCTCAGCAACTTGTGACAAGACAACATTAATTTCCATGGCCTGGTCAGTCGCCTGCCAATTCTTATGCTTTTCAAATGCCACCAGTCAGATACTCATACCTACAAGTGGTGATTTGACAGAAGAAGCGCGAGCCAATATATCTTTTCTACGTTGGAAAACTTCGGACGCATGCCCTTGCGTTCGCTTGGCTTGCAAAACTTAGTGAATTTTCTTGAAATCTTGTAATAAGATGCACTAATGAACCAGTTTTAACAAGAAGCTTGCTTTTGCAAGAATTAGTGGTGTGTTTGAAGAATTTCATGCATTTTTCCTTAAGATGAATGTGCTTTTGTCATTAAGAATCCTAATTTTTCCAACTTTTAAAAGACAATAACTTGTATTTCTACAAGTTATCAAGCACTCTGCATGTTCATAATATATGAAATTAGGGTTTAAAAATCACAACCTTTGTAGAACTCAAAATTGCTCAAAATTCTTGACGATTTTTTATCACAAACTGTTTGTGGACCACCGTAAGAGTCTTCCCTGGTATTCTCCAGCCTTGGAATGACTTGTGAGATCCAAATTGAGAAGAGATTTAGGAGAATTTCGGGAATTGGACAGTTTTTTAGTCAACATTTTGAAGAATAAAATTAGCCAAAATTCTTCAAAATTGCATGAATTTTTAACAATTAAAAAATCTCCAAATTATAGAGAATGTACATGCAGTCATAATTGCATTAAAAGTTGACACCAAATCAATTTTAATAAAGTGGAAAATAGTTGTTAAAAAAGGGTTAGAAAATGGGAAATGTGGGATTTTTCCCACTCTCTAATTTTAAATTCATTGTAAATGAATTTCTAAAATTCATAATTAAAATGAACTTTCCTCAATTTTAATTAAAATTAATTCAATATAATTAACTTTAAATAATTAACTAAAAATGAATTAATTTAATTAATTTAATATCAAATATTAAATTAATAAAACACATATCTCGAACATGAATCCCTATACATGTAGAGAATATTTAAATATTTCCTATTCTCCAATTTGTTTAATTCAATTATTAAACTTTTTAATTATATCACATATAATATTTACTCCCTTAAACCGAATTTGAACATTTCAAATTCTTCCAACACTGTTCCAATGTTTAGTCCGATATGAGCTAGTAGGGGGACCTAATGGACCTACAGATCATGAGCTCCTACAATCCAAGATTAACGGATTAATCTCATTAACCCTATTAACCAACATCCGTTAACTATCAGGACACTCCACTAAAGCCCAGTAGTTGCACTCTTCTTACTGTAGATATATTTTTGTCTACTTGATTTAACCACGATTAGTAAGTCGATCCTTCATAGGTTGTTTTAATTACAGCTGGATTAAAATTGTCATTTTACCCTTGTAACTAAATCTTATTCCTTAAGGCCCACTAATTCTCTAGTGAACAATTGGTTTGTTGTCCAAACACTAAACCGAGTCCCTCTCAAGTCAAAGAGAGGGTGGGACACCTTGTCCAAGACCTGGAATCAGCATTTAAGAGAGGAACCTATCTACTAACCTTAAAACGAGTAGGAGTGAATTTTGTCTTACAGGACCATGTCCCGAGCTATCTATCTAGTCTTACCTCTGAAATGGGAGGCTTATTGAGTCGGCGATGCTGAGCCACTCTCACCCATGCAGATTAAAGGATAATCCCAAATAAATAGGAGTTCATAGTTAGCTTAGGATTAAGATCGAGTTACCTAGGTCATCAAATTGAAAAAGTCAAGTCTTATCAGTAAATACCGTTATAAAGTAAAATTGACTATTTCGTTTTCTAGTCTAATGCAAACTCATTGCATAGGATGCCTCTACTTGCATGTCTCCACATCAACGATTCAGGATCACATTGTTTGTAACAGTTTACAACTTATTGTAACAATTACAAGGTGTGTCGCATCCATATTGTCCCAGGATAAGGTGCTCTGACTTATCGTTATACTATAGACCATTTTGGCTATTACTTGAATTTGATCTAGTTTTATGTCTCTACATAAAGTCCAAGTATTCATGCTATAGCCAAGGGTTCTTCAACTTATTGGATTTAGGTTTAAAAGGTGAAATTCACACATGCAATGACAATTTTACTGAATAAACCTCAATAACATCTTTATTGCAAAATAGAATATGTTTAATGTTTACAAACCAAGAGTATCACGACATACGACCCAACAAACTCCCACTTGGATTGAAACTCAAGTGGATTACATATACAATGTTGAGTGTGAGAGAAAGAACATAAATACAATAAACTAGGGCATTACATACCCATGAATTCTCCCACTTTCCCTAGACTTATATCACCCGCAGTCTTAGATTCACTAGGTGACCCTCAAAAACCTTATCCGAGACGGTCTTTATAAACGGATCAACTAAGCTGTCTTATCAGGCTATCTGTGTGACAATCATGTCTTCTCTGTTGGGAATGTTCTAGAACTCGCAGTTTGTAAATTTTGTGTTAAACATTCTATTTATCAATAAAATATTATCGAGTATCTTATTCAATAAAGTTGTTGATTTTGTATTCTATTATGAAAATCCAATAAACATATCCATGGCTATAGTATGAATACTTTAACTTTATGTGGTGACATAAATGGGATCAAGTTAATAGTATATAGCCTAAATGGTCTATAAGTATATGGATGAAATTGGGTATCTGATCCTGGTAACACTATTGGATGCGGTCCATTTTGTATAGGTAATACAAATGATGTGATTCACAGATCATTCATGTAGAGACATGTGAGTGGGAGCATCCTATGCAATGAGTTTGCATATAGACTAGACCACGAAATGGCCACTTTTCTTTATAACAACCATTTACTATTAAAACTGACTATTTCATACTTAAGTAACCTAGGATAACTCGATCTTAATCCTAAGCCAGCTATGAACTCCTGTTTATTCGAGATTATCCTTTGATCTGCATGGGTGAGAGTAGTCTAACAGCACTACTCAATAAGCCTTCCATTTTGGGGATAAGACTGGATAGATAGCTAGGGACATAGCCCTGCAAGATGGAATTCACTCCTACAGATTTTAGGGTCATTAGATAGATTGTTCTCTTAAGTGCTGATTCTAGGTCTTGAACAATCGGGGCCCTACCTTCTCATGGTAGAGAAGGGCATGATTCACAAGTTGTATTCTGAATCAAATTATTCATTGGGGGGTCAGTGGGAACTTAAGGAATAAAATGTATTTACAAGGGTAAAACAATAACTCCTGTGAAAGATCAACTTATTGATTATGGTTTATATGGACAGAAATATATCTACAAAGAGAAGAGTGCAACTATCGAGCTATAGTGGTGTGTCTTGATAATTAATGAATAGTAATTAATTTAATTAAAGAGTTTTAATGAATTAATTACAAATCGTTGGAGCTCATGATCTGTAGGTCCATTAGGTCCCTCTACTAGCTTATAAAATTGGAATAACAAATTAAGTATTGATGTATGAGATTAGGGTTATGAATTTGAAATATTCAAATTCAAACGGGTTTTTGATTGATTGTATATGATACAATTATAAACATTTGATTTAATTGAAATTAAACGAGATTGGAAAATCAATTAATATTTAAATTATGATTTAAATATAAAATTGATTTATTGGTGATATTGATATTTTATTAATTTAATATTTAGATATTATATTAATATTATTTTAATTAAAAATCAATTAAAATTAGTTTTATTTAAATTAATTATTTTGAATTAATTTTATAAAATTAAGTTAAATAAAATAATTTTTGAAATCATTTTAGGTTAATGGGTTTTTCCATTTTTGGGAAAAACCCACTAACATGTTTGATGGAATATCATCAAATTTCAATTTCACTTTGGTAATGATATTCAAGCTGGAGCTGCCCACCATGGAACCCTGTACATTTGCATGAATTCTACCGATATATAGAAGCTCCATGCATGAAGAACAATGAAGCAATTTGAGTTACTTGCTGAAGTGATAACCTAAAAACCCTACATACCCCTCACGTGTTCTTCATGAATTCAACTTGATTTAGTGTTTCCTGTTGAGGTTCATGCCCTAAAGTCTCGTGTCCTGTAGTTTATAAACAGTTTGTATGAACACTTGTGATGTATAATATATGATATTTTACTTCACTTCTTGATTTTGCTCAGTTGAATGTTTTATTTGCTTTACCACAAACCAATAAACTTGAAATCCCTGGTTATTGTCTATAACTTAAGCATGTATGCGGTGACATACAAATGGATCATGTCTTAAGGGATAACCAAAATGGTCTGTAGTATATGGATATAGGAGGGAAACCTTATCCTGGTAACGCTACAGATACGGCCCGCTTTATGGAATAGTTAAAAGTGTTGTAACTTGTAACAGATGGTCTGATCCTTATCATTCGTGTAGGGGACATGTGATCAGGGCCGTCCTATACAAAGAGTTTGTATAAGATCTGACCACGAAGTGTTAACATCTCGTTATATAACACCGTTCATGACGGAGACTTCACTTTACTAGGATGACCATAGGTAACATGACCTCAATCCTGAGTGAGTTGGGAACTCCGGCCATTGAGGGCGGTCCTTTGATTTGTATGGGTACGAGTGGCCAGGTCACCGACTCAAATCTACCACTTTAGGAATTCGTCTGATTTGGGAGCTGGGAACTCAGCTACACAAGATGAAATTCACTCATTTCTCGAAGCAGAGGTAAGTACATAGATAGCTCCCTTAAGAGTTGATTCCAGGACTTGAAGGATATAGCGCCACACACCTTCTCTTGGCCCGAGAGGTATTCACACATAGTTGGACTATGTTGTATTATTCATTAGAGGGATCAGTGGTACTTAAGGAGTGAGATGTAACTATAAGGGAAAAATGGTAATTTGCCCCAGCTATACTTACGACCATCTGTGAAGGGTTATCGTACTCATGATTGGTTATATCTGATGGACATAGAAATATATCTGTGGTAAGAAGTGTTCAGCTGTTGGTCTTTAGTGGAATGTCTGGCAGTTAACGGATGGTGGATCTCATGGCTAAAGAGTTTAGTCAGCTATTCACGTACTCTTAGAGCTTCGAGCCATAGGTCCATAAGGTCCCTTGATAGCTTGGATAAAGTTGAAAATCAGTTTTTAGGTCAGTTTAAAAGGTTCAAATTGACAAAAGGGAGTTCGATTATATATGATATAATTGAACTGGTTAATTATATATGATGTGATTCACTAAATGGATGAGATACATTATTTTGAAGGAAGTTGGATATAAATACAATTTATATCAAGTAGAGGAGAAAACACTATAGTTGATATATGATATTAAACTATAGGTTAAGAATATAATATGATTATATTCATTATTTAATTAATTAGGTCTTATGAGATAATTGGCCGAGTAGTTCTCCGGAATCGTGGCGAAAGTGGGAAGTTCGAATTCAGTTCTTGTAATTGAAGAATAAAATGAAAATTGTTTTCATTTTGTAAGAAACGCAAGAAAAATCACTCACGGTGTGAATCTATACGATCACTTAGCGTTGAGAGCTTATACGATAGTGCCGTCTTCCTAAACGACCGCACACCCGCGTATAAAATGATTGCTTACATTTTCTATATGATCACTTTAGCACGCCGAGCAGACCTAAACGATCGCTCACCATTAAATAGATGATTGCTTAGCTAAACCTATCGTGTACCCCGATCTAAACGACAAGCACCCGACTATACGATAGTCTTCTACTATCTCGCACTTGCTTGTTCGTTCAACACGATCGCTTTTCCTCCTCCCCTCTACCAATTCCATCAATGTCCATCCTTTGATCGAGGAAGAAGATGAACAAGAGTTGATTGGGTCGTGTAGACGATGGGATAGGCGATCGCTGAGTATCAGATGCTCGGGAATCATTTAACACGCGTGTACTAGACGATCGCTTAGCTCAGCAAGCTTCATCACTTAGTACTGAATAAACAATCGAGGAGTAACGCATGGTAAATTGTTTACCTCTTCGTGTGTTAAGCGATCGTCTAGACAATCAGGCTTCGCAGCCTCGTTGTCGTCTAAGCGATCGTCTAGCATTTCACGCTATTTTCTAATATGTGCTAAGCGATTGTTTACCTGGAGGCGTTTACTAAACGATGGAGCTTCACCCGGCGGTTCAAGACTCGATTCGCCTGTGAACCAATTTTGCTCGATGAAAAATGTAATTGATAGAATTATTTCATTCCGGTGTTGTAAAGGTTCATCCCGGTCTATTAATCTTTGGTTTATTACATGAGATGTATGTTTATTATGTCATATGGTATGCATATATAGTAAATCCCACCTTAGGTTATGTATCATCTTTTTATTATAAATGTTATGATTTAGAGAAGCATGTTTTAATTACGTAAGAGCATGCTCATGCATCATCTAATATAAGAGTTATATTTATACATGCATAAAAAGTATTGACATGCATCATCTTTATATTAATTATGGAAAGCATATAAAAGTAAGGGTGTATGGAAAGCATGTTTGCTTTGTTATTACATGTATATAAAAGTTATGTACAGTAATGATTGGACATTGTATGAAGCATGACACATAGGTTACTTTATAAGCATTATAAACACCTAGTTATGTGCAATGTGTTTTAGTTGTTTCTTTTTAAAGGTTAAAGAGAAATTAGAACTAAAAGCAATAAGAAAGACATGCATGCTCACTTAGATATAATACATAGTTTTAAAATGTTTAAAACTTCGATGACATAGACCTAAGATCACGGTTCTAATATGATTAGAAACCTTTAGGCTTTAATCTTTTGATCAGTCTAATAGGATTAAATTGACTAATAAAAGATTAAAATGTAGCAAATCTATCTATAAGGGACTTTTTGTCTAAGGCAGGTTCTGTCTAGGCTGGAGTATTTAAGTTGACGGAAACGTAACACCTCTACCTAGGAACTTACCTGGAAAGGTGAATTAGATATATTTGATGCATACATGCAAGTTAAGAACAGTCCATTAAAGTGTTTAAATGTGACTACTTGAACTTGTTTATTTCATAGACAAAAATTGTTTATGAGCGGACTTAAAAAGATGACAGACGAAAATCAGTAGCCGAATTGTCTAGGTTAATGAACCCCTAGGTAAAACATTCAGTGGGAGATACTTGGAGCATATGATGCTTCATTTAAACCTTTCATGTTTCTCCTATATAGTCCACACCGTGAGATCTACCCTGGGCCTCATGGCACCCTGGGAGTGTCCCCCTAAAGAATTGTGTTTGGGTAGGTCACTATCAGGTGGATGGAGAAAGTGTTCATAGTAAGTGGGAGCAGGAAGTGTGACAGCATATCCCACGGTCTCCCTCGTTAGATTGAATAAAGTTTCTATGCATCGCCTCGAGGCACCCTAGGAGTGTCCCCCTATAGGATTTCAGTTTTATGTGTTTCTTTATTTGATCTCCTGAAAAAGGATAAGGTTACTTAGTCTCTTGTCCTAATCTACTTCTTCCCTATGGTGGGCTCATTAGGGCGAGACTCTGGCACCGAAAGGGAGGGGTCACACTTACGCAAAATTGTTGAAGGTTAATAGTTCTGGGCCAAATAAATGGTAGTTGTTAGGTTCAGTTCCAAGAGTTGGTTCTGTCTAATGGTTGAGAAGGTCTCATCCCAATGAAGGGGCATCTAATAACCCCACCGGTGACGTTTGTCCTACCTCGCTGGGGCATCATTGCAAAATAGAAGTCTTACACTTAGGGTACTTGAAACTATTTTGCTAAAATTCATTGGTTAAAATGTGGTTTAGTATAATCTTATAAAAGTTTGTTCGTATTTTAGCAACAAGTTTTTGAAAATGGCTATAGCCACTTTAGCATTGCTTAGCAATGAGAAACTAACTGACGATAATTTTTCAACATGGAAACACATGATCACGACTATTCTAATCATCGAGGATCTCATGTTTGCTCTTACGGAGGCTTGTCCTCCTATTCCAGCTCCGAATGCTGCAAAAAATTTTCGAGAGGCATACGAGCGATGGACACGGGCAAATGAGAACGCCCGAGGTTATATCTTGGCAAGTCTTATTGACATCTTGGGCAAGAAGCATGAGCTCATGGTCTCAGCGTGTGAGATCATGGAGTCCCTGCGAGGGATGTTTGGACAACCGTATGAACAGTTCAAGCACGAGGCTTTTAAATATATATTCAACTCTAAAATTGAGAAAGGCACCTCTTTTCATGAACATGTGCTTAACGTGATGGTCCACTTCAATGTGGTGGAGTTGAATGGGTCTACTATCGATGAAGGCAGTAAGGTTAGCATAATCCTGCATTCTTTGCCGGAGAGCTTTTTGCACTTTGTTAGTAATGTGATTCTTAAGAAATTTAAATACACCCTTACAACTCTCCTCAACGAGTTACAGACATACCAATCTTTACTGAAAAGTAAGGAGAGGAAGAAGGCTAATGCTATTGTTGCTTCATCCTCAAGGATGTTCCATCGAGGTTTGACCTCAGGAATGAAGTCTACACCTTTTACTTCTAACTCTGCAAAGGGGAAGAAAAAGAAGGGTAGTAAGGGGAAAGGAAAGGCGCTTGCTAACCCACTACCTGCCGCCCCAAAAAGGCATCTGCCGCTGGTTGAACAGGGAAAATATTTCCATTGCAATCAGGATGGACACTAGAAGAGGAATTGTCCTCGCTGGTTGAAGGAAAGAAAGGCCCAAGGCTAAGGCCAAGGCAGATAAAGGTAAATATGATTTACTTGTACTTGAAACATGTTTAGTGGAGAATGATGATTCTGCCTGGATAATTTATTCGGGCGCCACCAATCACGTTTGTTCTTCTTTTCAGGGGATTAGATCATGGCGACAGCTAGAGGCTAGTGAAATGACGATGCGAGTGGGCACTGGGTACGTCGTCTCAGCTGTGGCGATGGGAGGGATCCAGTTATCTTTACATAATGGGTTTCTAGTTTTAAATGATGCATATGTTGTTCTTGAACTTAAGAGGAACCTTATTTCTATAAAGTGCCTGTTGCAATGTAAATATACGCTTTCTTTTAATGTGGATAAAGTGTTTATTCATAAAGATGGTGTTAATATTTGTATAGCTTATCTGGAAAATAACTTGTATATGCTAAGACAGTTAGCCATACGTTCCCTTCATAACACCGAGTTATTAAAAACTATCATAACTCAATCTAAACGTCAACGAATTTCTCCAAAAGAAAATGCCCAACTTTGGCACCTTCGATTAGGGCACATCAATCTCAATAGGATTAAGAGATTGGTGAAGAATGGCTTTCTAAGTGAGTTAGAAGAACATTCTTTACCAGTGTGTGAATCTTACCTTGAGGGTAAGATGACTAAAAGACTTTTTACTGGAATAGGTTATCGAGCCAAAGAGCCTCTTGAGTTAGTACATTTTGACCTTTTTGGTCCTATGAATGTGCGAGCCTGAGGTGGCTATGAGTATTTTATCAGTTTTACTGATGATTGCTCTAGGTATGGGTATGTTTATCTTATGCAACGAAAGTCTGAATCCCTTGAAAAGTTCAAAGAGTTCAAGGCTGAAGTTGAAAACGCATTGGATAGACGGATTAAAACACTTCGATCGAATCGAGGTGGAGAGTTTTTGGACTTGTCATTCTAGGACTATTTGATAGAACATGGAATCATTTTCCAACTCTCAGCACCGGGTACACCTCAGTAGAATGGTGTAGCAGAGAAGAGAAATAGAACCTTATTGAACGTGGTTCATTTGATGATGAATTACGCTTCCTTACCGAACTCGTTTTGGGGTTTCGCAGTGGAGACTGCGATTTACATTCTCAACTGTGTTCCTTCCAAGAGTGTTGCAAGAACACCTCTGGAGTTGTGAAATAGGCGTCAAGCTAGTTTATGTCACTTTCTCATTTGGGGTTGCCCTGCACATGTGTTTGAGGCAAATCCCAAGAAGTTGGAACCATGGCGAGGCTATGCCTCCTTCTAGGCTACCCCAAAGGTACACGAGGGGGTTATTTTTATGATTCGTCAAAAAATAGGGTGTTTGTTTCCACGAACGCTACTTTCCTGGAGGAGAATCATATTAGAAAGCATAGTCCACATAGTAAAGTCGTGTTATGTGAGCTTTCCAATGAAAGTACTGAAACTTTAATAAGAGTTGTTGAAGATCTTGCTTCATCAGCAAGAGTTGTTAATGGTAGTTCATCTAGTAGGTCAGTTCCATCTCAAGAGTTAAGGGAACCTTGACGTAGTGGGAGGGTTGCAAACCCGCTCGTTTTCTATCTGGGTTTCACAAAAATCCTTGCTATGGTAAGAGATGGCGACATTAAGGATCCGTTGTCTTAACAGAAGGCAATGGAGGATGTAGACCTAAATGGGTCAAGGTCATGGATCTCGAGATAGAGTCGATGTACTTCAACTCAGTATGGGATCTTGTAGATTAGCCTGATGGGGTAAGACCTATAGGTTGTAAATGGATCTACAAGCGCAAACGGGGTGGTGATGGGAAGGTGCAAACCTTCAAGGCTCGACTTGTGGCAAAGGGTTATACCCAGGTAGAGGGAGTCAACTATGAGTAAAATTTCTCACATGTTGCCATGTTAAACTCGCTCCACATCCTTCTGTCCATTACAACTTATTATAATTTTGAGATCTGACAAATGGACGTCAAGACAGCCTTTCTGAATGGCAATCTTAAGGAGACCATTTACATGGTGCAACCTGAGGGATTCATAGCCCAAGGTCAAGAGAAAAAGGTTCGCAAGCTGAATCGATCCATTTATGGGCTAAAACAGACGTCTAGATCTTGGAACATACGGTTTGATACTGCAATCAAATCGTATGGCTTTGACCAGAATGTTGATAAACCTTTTGTCTATAAGAAGATCGTCGATGCTTTAGTAGTATCCTTAGTGTTGTATGTAGATGATATATGACTCATTGGCAATGATGTAGGTCTACTTACTGCAGTTAAGAATTGGCTAGCGACCCAATTCCAAATGAAATATTTAGGACAGGCTCAGTTTGTTCTGGGTATACAGATCTTTTGAGATTATAAGAACAAAGTGCTAGCACTGTCTCAGGCATCGTACATTGACAAGATGTTGCTCAAGTACTCGATGCGGGACTCCAAGAGGGGCCTACTGTCGTTCAGGCATGGAGTCTCTTTGTCTAAGGACATGTGTCCTAAGATGCCTCAAGAGGTTGAGGAAATAAGACGGGTCCCATATGCGTCTGCCGTTGGCAGTTTGATGTATGCGATGCTCCATACTCGACCAGACGTCTGCTATGCTGTGGGCATAGTCAGTAGATATTAGTTTAACCCAGGACAGGGTCACTGAATCGCAGTGAAGAACATCCTCAAGTATCTTCGGAGAACGAGGGACTACATGCTCGTGTATGGATCTAGGGATTTGATCCTTACTGAAGACACGGATTCTGACTTTCAGACTGATAGGGACTTTTGCAAATCCACTTTAGGGTTAGTCTTTACTCTTAAAGGAGAAGCTGTAGTGTGGCGAAGTACTAAGCAGAAGGGCATCGTTGACTCCACTATGGAGGTGAAGTACGTAGCGACTTGCGAAGCTGCTAAGGAGGTCGTTTGGGTCAAGAAGTTCTTGACAGAACTAGAAGTTGTTCTAGATATGTCTAGGCCCATTACCCTTTATTGTGATAATAGTGGGGCAGTGGCGAACTCCAAGGAGCCTAAGAGTCACAGGCACGACAAACACATAGAGCGAAAGTATCACCTGATTTGCGAGATAGTGCATCGAGGGGACGTAATCATTACGAAGATAGCTTCGGAGCACAATGTTGTCGACCTGTTTATGAAGGCTCTCATGGCTATAGTATTTGAGGGTCACCTTCAGAACATGGGTCTACAGGAATCGCCGCGGCTGGACTAGGGCAAGTGGAGATTTTCGTACTGGGCTTTTATGCCCTAGTTTATTGTTTTGTACTAGTTTTTGTATACCTCACTTCGCTTTAGGACAAGTGGGAGATTGTTGGTGTTGATGCCCTAAAGTCTCGTGTCCTGTAGTTTGTAAATAGTTTGAACGAACGCTTGCGATGTATAATATATGATATTTTACTTCACTTCTTGATTTTTCTTAGTTGAATGTTTTATTTGCTTTACCACAAACAATAAACCTAAAATCTCTGGTTATCTGTCTATAACTTAAGCATCTATGTGGGGACATACAAGTGGATCATGTCTTAAGGGATAACCAAAATGGTCTATAGTATATGGATATAGGAGGGAAACCTTATCTTGGTAACGCTACAGATACGGCCCGCTTTGTGGAATAGTTACAAGTGTTGTAACTTGTCATAGATGGTCTGATCCTGATCATTCATGAAAGGGACATGCGACGGGAGCGTCCTATACAAAGAGTTTGTATAAGACCTGACTATAAGTGTTAACGTCTCATTATATAACACCGTTCATGATAGAGACTTCACTTCACTAGGATGTCCATAGGTAACATGACCTCAATCCTGAGTGAGTTGGGAACTCCGGCCATTGAGGGCGGTCCTTTGATTTGCATGGGTACGAGTGGCCAGGTCACCGACTCAAATTTACCACTTTGGGGATTCGTCTAATTTGGGAGTTGGAATCTCAGCTATACAAGATGGAATTCACTCCTTTCCCGAAGCAGGGGTAAGTACATAGATAGCTTCCTTAAGGGCTGATTCCAGATCTTGAAGGATGTGGTGCCACACACCTTCTCTTGGCCCGAGAGGTATTCATACATAATTAGACTATGTTGTATTGTTCATTAGAGGGATCAATGGTACTTAAGGAGTGAGATGTAACTACAGGGGCAAAACGATAATTTGCCCCAGCTGTACTTACGACTATCTATCGTACTCATGATTGGTTATATCGGATGGACACAGAAATATATCTGTGGTAAGAAGAGTTCAGCTGTTGGTCTTTAGTGGAATGTCTGGTAGTTAACGGATGGTGGATCTCATGGCTAAAGAGTTTAGTTAGCTATTGTTGACAAAAATTAGGGTGAACGCAATATTATGATGCATGTCTTAGGCTATGCGTTTGTTCTCATGCATCGGTGGTCATGCGTTGGAATGAAAAGTATGCATTAATCTCATATGCAATGACCATGCGTTCCTATCACAAGTTTTCTTGCGCTCTCGCCAAGTATAACGAAATCGCAAGTTTCTCGGGTGATCCGAGGTCGAACTTAGAGACTTGTAGCTAAAGGGTATGCGGTGATGTGTTTGCGAAAAATGAATAAAAGAATGGTCGAGGTTATAAGCTATAACCTACTCTTACTTCTAACTAACAGACAAAGCAATGGAAGTATGAAAGAGAGGTAGAGACACGGTAACTATTGACGCATAGTAAAATGTATTGAAAAATAGATAAAATGTGAGGATGTCTTCATTGCAACCCTAAGCTTGACCGCAAGGGCAACCCCAACCAACGCAAACTAATGCGATCATGCTATACACGCCCGACACAGATGCACGTGATGTGTAATAGCAAACGGAACTTATTCCTAAGTCTCCATTCTTGCTTATGCGATCTTCATCTAGCTTTCTCGAGCCTCGATTCTAACCTAGCTCTCTCAAGTCTTAGGCTCTTTCTTTAGAGTCTCTCTCGAGTAGCTCTAAAGGTGTGATGGACGCATACATAAGAAAAGGTAACCACAAAAGCCTGGTTAACGTAAGATTATTCCTATCCCTTGTGAATACTTGCTTACATTGCTTAATGCGATCAACTACTTACCCTCTCGGGCAGTTAGTTGCTGCTGATTTCACTCGTTCGCTTATAGACAAGCGTTGCCACAGCTTCACACTAAGCAAATAAAGTTTTCTCACAACATTCGCGCAACACACACCTCCCGATGGTTTACTACATGCTTCATATTCCTATGTCGTATGATTAAGTATGTGATACTCTAACAGTCTCACTAATTGATGCAATGAAAGTTAAGGATGCTAAGTAAATGAAGATGGAGATGGAGTCAAAGGAAAATATAGAAATGCATTGATCACAAAATATATTAATTTCTTAAGCCAAAATGTAATACAATACAATACAAGGGAAGAAGAGAAATGGAAGAACCAGCTGGAAGCAATGTCTTGCTTCCAGCTGGTTCTTCCATTTCTCTTCTTCGGTCTTGCTTCCAGCAGATGTGTGTCAAGGCTGTCGGTGGTGCCATGGATGGACGGTGGAGTAGACTCTCTCGAGCTCTAACTCTGGTGAAGGCTTCAGTCGTCACTCGGAATGGATGAAGGAGATGAAGAACTCTCAAGTTTTCTTCTCACGCTTTCGACTAGATCACAAGGATCCACCCGAAAGTAGAAGTTTGGATGATTTGAAATTTCACTCAATGACTTCTATTTATAGAGCTTGATCGTCGACAACATTAATGGACCTGCTTTAATTCTGACATTCGCTGCGCTATGGTCCTTTTCTGAATCTCTGCTACAAACGGCGTGGTAGGTGAAATGTCAACATCATCTTTTGATAATTCCAATGTATGCGTTCATGCTTGCATTCCACCAACCTTGCGTTCATCCCTCTATTATGGTTATCATTATGTAGCCACAATCTCTCTGCGAAGACCGTATTCGATTGATGGCCGCAACTACTATGCAATGATTGCATTCGCTTGACGACCGCAACATCTATGCGATGGACGCATGTGGTTGATGGCCGCAACATCCATGCGTTGAACTTATGCGTTCACATCTGCGATGGAGAGATTCCCCGCATGCGGTCGTCCTTGCGATACCCAACTTCCTCGTTTGTGTCTGCTTCCTGCGTTAGCTACAAAGATAGACAATTGAACGCATAATAACGCATAATAGTGGGTTAGCCGAGATTCTTAATGTCGATCGAAACAAACTCATTTTCTCATGAATTCCTAACATAATCGCCGCATATTTCCTTTAACAACCCTCATAATTCTAAATAAAAGGCCTATAATGACGTGCATTTCTGCCCGTTATCATCTATTCACATACTGTTGGAGCTTCAAGCCATAGGTCCATAAGGTCCTCTTGGTAGCTTGGATAAAGTTGAGAATCAGTTTTTGGGTCAGTTTGAAATGTTCAAATTGACAAGAGGGAGTTTAATTATATAAGATATAATTGAACTGCTTAATTATATATGATATGATTGACTAAATGGATGAGAAACATTATTTTGGAGAAAGTTGGATATAAATATGATTTATATCAAGTAGAGGAGAAAACACTATAGTTGATATATGATATTAAACTATAGGTTAAGAATATAATATGATTATATTCATTATTTAATTATTTAGGCAGTTATGAGATAATTGGCCGAGGATTTCTCTGGAATCTTGCCAAAGTGGGAAGTTCAAATTCAGTTCTTGTAATTGAAGAATAAAATGAAAATTGTTTTCATTTTGTAAGACACAAGAAAAAACGCTCACGGTGTGAATCTATAAAATCACTTAGCGTTGAGAGCCTATACGATAGTGCCCGTCTTTCTAAACGACCGCACACCCACGTATTAAACGATCGCTTACGCTTTCTATACGATCGCTTAGCGCGCTTAGCTAAACCTACACGATCGTGTACCCCGATCTAAACGACAAGCACTAGACTATACGATAGTCTTCTACTATCTCCCACTTGCTTGTTCATTCAACACGATCGTTTTTCCTCCTCCCCTCTATCAATTCCATCAAAGTCCACCCTTTGGATTCTCACTCTGAGAATACCAAGGGCTTCGAGTGGTGGTGTTGTCCTCGGTTGTTGTTTGTTCATGCGCTGCTATTTGTGTAGACGACCGTGGTGCTGCTAGGCGACTGCTTGCTGGACGATAAGAAGCAAGAGGAGTTCGCTTCTGCTGGATCGAGTTTGATTGAAGATTGTTTTCAATTGGTAAGTCTCTCGGTCTTTTGTATTTTATTTGTTAAATCATGCCAGCAATTAGTGTTAAATGCATATCTCTTTGTTAGAATGTATGTGTGGTAATTTTGTCACAATAAAATCGGAAAGATTCACTTCCGCTCATGGATACTCTTGTTTAAGAGTTCCTCCATTTCCACTACATGTTCTAGCTTGAGCATAGTAGAGAAGATCTCAGTGGTAGCCCTCTTGAAGTTTCAAGCTCTATCTTGATGGATCTCAGCTGAATTTGTGAAGGATATCTTCAAAGGTAATATATGTTTCAAACTCTCTTCTGAATATCATATGAACAACATGCTTAAAACTCATATGAAATGTAGTTTAATTGCTTATTGATTCTGAAGTCTTCCGTTGCATGATATATCATTCCTACATCCTCGATATACTATCTCCTTAATGAGATGGTATTTGTGCTCATGCTTTCCGCACTCATGGCTTCTGGGTTCTTTGGAATTTGCAACTGTACCACTGTTATAACAATAAAGAGAGATAAACAGATGCATATTTGGAACCACTTCCAAATCTATTAAGAACTTTCTAAGCCATACTGCTGATAACGGGTAGAAATACACGTTATTATAGCTCAAATAAGTAAAATAATGAGACAATGCGATAGTAAAAATAAGCAATATCATATCCAAAAGCGCTAAACTGAGGAAATTGCGATCGCATGCGCCCATTGCATAAAAGCAGTTAATTTACTTATTTTATGCAGGAAAAATGCGTTGGTGCAAGTAAAATTACGATCCAAGGAATTAGGCGTCCGCGCGCTTGAAAGGTGGCGATCGTAAAGTCATTCAATCATATGCGATCATGAGAAGTTACTCAGAAAGGTGGTCGCATAAAGACTGCACATCAAGATGACAACATAATAAATCATGATGGGACGGAAAGCTGGTGACGGACGAATATGAATTTAGTTGACAAGTGGTTAAAGCCACACTGTAGCAAGTATACTCAACTTTCGGTGACCATTAATCGACGCATCAGAGCAGGAGATTTACTGACCGCCCATCATTGCAATCATTAGAGAGAAAGGTTGTTTCACCTTGAGCTCTATAAATACCGAAGGCCACCATTGTACATGTGATCGACATATAGAATAGAGAATAAGTTAGAGAGCCGTTAGTCTGTTCACGTACATATTCATACTTAGATTTAGAGGACGGAGACGAGCTAGGAAACAAAGAAGCTAGACTCGAGAGAGTCAGATTAGAATCTAGACTTGAGAGAGTCAGATTAGAATCGCATAAGCAAGAAATAGAAACTTAGTCATAAGTTCTATTGCTATTAACACATCGCATGCACCCTAGAAATAGGATATGATAGTATGCAGTCACCTTGTTTTATATGCGTCATCGCATAGACAAGAATAGAGGCTTAGACATAAGTCCTATCGACTTTTTCATATACATCGCATGCGTCCTAGAAATAGGAATTATGGCATTAGCATTGAGAGATGACATGTTGTTGTTTGTGTGTAGCATGATCGCATAACTTGTACGTAATCTTAGGAAGTATTAGCTAAACCCCTTCTCAACCCGTTCATCGCATACTCATTGTAACTCTTGATTTCATCAAATCTTCGTTCGAACTTCGTCGCATAGGAAATATACTTAATCAAAACACCATCCAAATTATTTTTTTTCACCACCACAAGAGAATCAAAGTAACTGTCGCATATGTACTCAGTAATCCCTGTGTTCGACCCTAGACTTACCAGGAAACCTAGTGAGGCTTATACTTGGGTCTTATTAGGAAAACTTGCATGTGCAACGCATAGTACATCACCACAAACTAATACCATAATTACATCACAATTCACAACGCATCAAGTTTTTGGCGCCGTTGTCGGGGACTATGGCAGTATATATTGCATTAACAGTAAACCTTTTTATTTTCTTTGCAGCTTTCGACCTTTGTGCACTGTCATTCCCTTGGTGAGGGAGGAAGCAGGTGTCGCATAAGCGAAGGACACGTTCCTTAGCCCAACTACGACCCAGAGGTCGAAAGAACGTTCCAAAGAAGACAGAGAAAGAACCGTCAACAACCACAAGAGAAAAATCCCAGATTGGCAGAAGAATCGAAAAAAAGAGCCGCAAATGCAAACAACATCATGGCAAACCCCATTCTCTTGGCGAACGACCGCAATAGACCCATCAGAGACTATGTGTCACCTAACCTATATGAGTTCTCCCCAGGAATCATGAGGCCAGCTTTGGACGGATCAAGGTTTGAGATAAAGCCAGTTATGTTACAGATGATCCAGATAGTCAGACAGTTTGGTGGAAGGCGTGGCGAGGATCCGCATGCTCATCTTCGAAGTTTTATTAAAATTTGTAACACTTTTGTGTTCCCAAATATCTCTGCTGAAGAAGTTCGACTATCGTTGTTCCCATTTTCTTAATGCGATAAAGTAAGGAAATGGGCATATTTCCTCGAACCAGGGGAGATAACTTCATGGGAACAGGTTGTAGAGAAGTTCATGAAGAAATACTTTCCTCCTACAGAGAATGCAAGAAGAAGGAAGTTAATCACGAATTTTGAACAGGAAATAGACGAATCGCTCAGCGACGCGTGAGTGAGGTTTAAGAGATTGGTGCGAGATTATCTGCACAACAGATTACCTGACTGTTTCCAGATGGAGATATTTTATCACAGTTTGAACCCTGTATCGCAGACAACTGCCAATGCGGCAGCAACTGGTGGTCTGCTCGATAAAACTTATGATGAGGTGAAGAATATCGTTGATCGCATATCAAAGAATCGCGAATATTGGCAGGAAAGTGATCAACGACTAAAAATTCGAGAAGGTAACGTAAACAATGGGGCCATCACATCTCTAAAGAATCAAATGAATGTGATGATTAATCTGTTACAGGGCATCACAATCAACAACCTTGGAATGCAAATAGGGTAGGTCAACGCAATTGAACAGACGAGCACGAGTTGTGCTACTTGTGAAGAATTGCACCCGATTGAAGAATGTCCAAGAAACCCCCAATCAGTATACTCATAAAGAACAACCCTTTCTCTAACAGATACAACCCCGGGTGGAGAAACCACCCCAATTTCGTTTGGAAAAATAACCAACAACAGATTTACAGTGAACGAACGGTCAACCGTAACATCAAGCCAGCAACTCGTAAGCACCACCATCATCCTCCCTGGAGAACCTATTAAAGTAGTACATTGAGAAGAACGAGACGGTCCTCTAGAACCAAGCGACTTCCATCTGCAATCTAGAGATCCAAATAGGACAAATTGCGGGAGAGCTAAAAAATAGACCGCAAGGGACACTGCCGAGCTCAACTGAGCTCCCTCGCAACCCAGGGAACACAGGAAAGGAGCAATGTCAAGTAGTTACTTTGCAAAGTGGAAAAATGACAGCAGAAGAAAAGAAGGAGTCGAGTAGGACCAATCCAATTGAGATGAAATCCAAGAACCCGTTGACACAAAATGAATCAGAAGAGCTCGAGATGATGGAACCAGAAGTTGTGTCCACATCTAAGCCAATAGAACATGGAACAGTGAAGATACAACTACCACCATTCTCGCAAAGACTTAAGAAGAAGCAAACTGATGAAATGCAGTATCATTTCTTCATGAAATGTTAAAACAGCTACACATCAACATTCTATTTGCTGAAGCGATAGAACAAATGCCAAAATATGCTAAGTTTTTTAAGGACATGGTGTCAAAGAAAAGAAGCACGGGAAAGTTCGCAACGGTGGCGTTAACGCAAAAGTCAAACACCATAATCCCACCAAAGATGCGCGACCCAGGAAGCTTCATAATACCCTACTCAATTGGCGGGATCTATATCGATCAAGCGCTATGCAACCTTGGGGCCAGTATAAATTTAATGCCCCTTTCAATCTTCCTATAGTTGAATGTAGGGCAGTTGACGCCCACGACGGTGACTCTCTAGCTTGTGGACAGGTTCCTAGTTCACCTTGAGGGAAAGTTGAAGGATGTCCTGGTCACAATTGATAAATTCATTCTACCGGCAGACTTCATCATTCTTGACTATGAGGCGGACAAAGATGTGCCCATCATATTGGGACGACCATTTTTATCTACTGGTCGTGCTCAAATTGATGTGTACAAATGAGAGATCACGATGAGTATAAATGGGAAGAAGTTCAGGTTTAACATCATCAAAGCGATGAAGTATCCAGAAGATGAAGACCTATCCGATTCTGACAATGAACACAATTGTAATGAAGAAGTGGAGTCCGAAGAAAAAGATGAAAGAGAGGATGCAACCACATCCATGGAAACCTACAATGTGATCACGGAAACAGCAAACAAAGAAGAAAAATTGAATATGAATGGAGAGAGAAAAACACAAAAACCTTCCTTAGAACAACCAACTACTATGGAGATGAAAACTCTGCCAAGTCATCTAAAGTATGTTTTCCTTGGGTAAAATGAAACCTTGCCCATGATAATTTCCTCTGCGCTACAAGAAGAGCAAGAAAATGCACTACTTAGCATCCTAAAGAAGTACGTAAAAGAAATCGAGTGGACGCTAGCAGATATAAGAGGAATTAACCCAACATACTGCATGCACAGAATACGTCTCGAAGAAAACCAAAAAGGGTCTATCGAACCTCAACGCAGACTGAACCGTGCGATGAAGAAGGTTGTAAAAAAGGAGATCATTAAATGGGTCAGCTCTGTGCAATGCGTTCCTAAGAAGGGAGGAATGACGGTAGTCTCGAACGCAAACAATTAATTAATACCAATGAGGACCATCACTGGCTGGCAGATTTGCATGAACTACCGAAAGCTTAATACGGCGACGAAGAAGGACCATTTCCATTTTTCTTTTATCGACCAAATGCTAAACCGCCTAACAGGAAATGATTACTTATGTTTTCTTGACGGGTATGCGGGCTACAACCAAATAATGATCGCACCTGAAGACCAAGGAAAGACCACATTCACCTGCCCATACAGAATGTTTTCTTTTTGCCGCATGTCGTTCATATTATGCAATGCGTCGAGCATTTAGAGGTGCATGATGGCTATCTTCTCCGACTATCTCGAGAATTCAGTGGAAATTTTTATAGAAAACTTCTCAATTTACGGGCAAACGTATGAAGTCTGTCTGAACAACTTGGAGAAGACATTAAAGAGATGCGAAGAGACAAATCTTGCGCTGAATTGGGAGAAATGTCATTTCATGGTGAACGAAGGAATTGTGCTCGGGCACAAGGTTTCCAAGGAAGGGCTGGAGGTGGATAAAGCGAAATTGAGGCCATTGAAAAGCTTCCACCTCCAACAAATGTGAAGGCTGTAAGGAGTTTCTTGGGACATGCAGGATTCTACCGTCGATTTGTGAAGGACTTTTTGAAGATAGCTCGACCATTGAGTGTGTTGTTAGAGGCCGAAAATTTTTTTGACTTGATACACATTGCCTCAACGCATTTAAAATACTGAAGAACGCATTAATAAATCGCGCGCTATATTTGAATCGGGCACCTAACTGGACAAAGCCATTCGAGCTAATGTGCAATGCTAGTGGTTATGCGATGAGGGCGGTGGTTAACAAGAAAGAAAAAAAACATGCTACACCCCATCGCATATCCGAGTAGAACATGAACTTTGCCCCAAGCAGAACTACATTTACCTACAGAAAAGAGCTCTTGCAGTGATTTTGGCGCTCGAAAAATCCATAGCCTACTTGCTCGGGATCCCCAAAGTAATAGTTCACACGACCACTCAGCAATAAAAATACTTAATGATCAAAAAAAGATGCAAGTCGAGGCTAATCCGATGGGTGCTCACTCATTCAAGAATTCAACATGGAAATAATTGACTGCAAGGGGACGGAGAACCAGGTTGCTGACCACCTATCGAGATTAGAGAATCCGGAAGTAGACCTCATTCAGTTGGAGGTGAATGTAGCCTTTCCAGATGAGCAGTTGTTCAGGCTTGAAGAATTACTATGGTACGCAGATGTTGTCAATTACCTTGTCTGTGAGCAATTTTCGAAAAATTACACAATCCACCAAAAGAGGCGTCTTATGCATGAATGTAAATCCTACTATTGAGACGAGCCGAATCTTTACAATGGGGGTTAGACTAGATCTTGCGACTGTGTGTGCCAGAGACTGCTTATCAGTGCATACTTTCTCAGTGCCATAATTCACCTTATGGGGGCATTTCGGAGGTCAACGCACAGCAGCAAAAGTGTTACAAAGTGGGTACTATTGGCCAACTCTATTCAAGGATGTCTATTCTATGAAATGCGACAAGTGCCAACGCACGGGAAACATTTCATGGAAGAATGCGATGCCAATGAATATTATATTAGAATTGGAACTCTTCGACGTATGGAGCATAGACTTCATGGAACCATTTCCACCATCAAATGGTCATAAGTACATTCTGTTGGTCGTCGATTATGTTTCCAAGTGGATTGAAGCGGTATCATGCATTGCAAACGATGCGACGACAGTCTCCAGATTCTTACGAAGAAACATCTTCACTCGTTTTGCACCCCACGTGCCATAATAAGTGATGAAGGCTCCCACTTTGTCAATGGCGTCATCAACAAACTGTTACTCAAGTACAATATCCACCATAAGGTCGCCACCGCATATCATCCACAGATAAACGCCAAGCCGAGGTGTCTAATAGGGAAATCAAACTAATCCTAGAAAAGGTGGTGAATCCTTCACGCAAAGATTGGGCCATGAAGTTTTACGATGCCTTGTGGGCATATAGAACCGCCTATAAAACATCTATAGGCATGTCCCCGTATGTGCTGATGTTTAGGAAGGCATGTCACTTATGCTAAAATTAGAGTAGAAGGCACTGTGGGCAGTAAATAAGCTCGATTTTGATTTAAAGACTGCAAGGGAGGAGAGAAAACTCCAATTGCTCGAGCTAGACGAATGGATAATTCAAGTATATGAAAATTCCAAGATCTACAAGGAATGTGCAAAGCGTTGGCATGACAAACGACTATGCGAAAAGAATCTCCAGGTTGGACAGAAGGTCTTGCTATTCAACCCTAGACTACGACTCTTTCCAGGAAAATTAAAGTCATGTTGGTCCAGCCCATTTATAATTAAAGAAGTATTCCCGCACGATGCAGTCGAATTAACTAATGAAGAAGGGACCAGCACATTCAAGGTCAACGGGCAAAGAGTCAAGATGTATCACGGAGGAGACTTTCATCGTGAGAAAACCTTCGTGGACCTGAGGAATCCTAACTGAAGAAGAAACGAGCGGTTTCTGCGTTGATATGCGACACAAACTCATCAGGGACGTGTTTTTTTAAGTATCCTTTTGATATCTTTCTTTCATGAACTTACTTTACCCTTTTGTACAACCACTACTCTTTAAAATTATCAACTCTGTCTTTCATACTTTTTACCCTCTTAATATTTAGCAATGATCGTAGTGAACGATTGCGGTGGAGCTACATGATAAACTAAAAACACGCGATCAGTTCGATCAGCCCATTGCAATTGAGGAATCAACCCACTACAAGAAATGATGCGATCAAAGATGATGTGGGCAACAAAGCAAATTTGGGGGTTGTATTCTTCCTTGACTCTTTTATTTCAAATTTTTCACTTCTCGCATCTCATTTTAATATTGCTAAATTTTATTATCGCATCCTCTTTAGTTTGACGCAATCATTGAATTTTGATTACTTTATTTAGTCACCGCATTCTTCCCCGTACCAATTATGATTTCAATGATGAAATTCATGCCTTTATTTCTTACCGCATGTACTAGAGTCAACTTAATTTCAGGGCAGTCAATTCATGAAACATTTCTAAAAGTTAGCGGTCCACCAGCTTTCTTTCAAAACAATTTTTATGAAATTTCCTAAGAGCATCGCATGAGTTATTTCAATCTATCAACAATAAGGACATTGTTGTGTATAAATTTGGGGGTGCTAGTATTTGTTTTCAATCTTGCTACTTTTAGATGTTCAAAAAAAATATATCATAAGGTTGAGATCGGATCCTACTCGTAGTTGGATGTCTGCATGGCACCCGTGGGGGCAAGCCAAAACGAAGGTAGGAATCGTGATCAACACATAAATCAAGTGTTCGCAACTCCACTACCAAGTAAAATAGGCATGAGTTTAGATTGAGAAAGAGCGCCTTGCTCATAGTTAGATGCTCGCATGACACCCGTGGGGGCATGCCAAAACGAAGGCTAGGCATTTAGATCAGCGCAAGATCACAAAAAAAAAAATCTAAATCGCGCAAGGGTAAAAATCACTTGGAAACACCCCGTTGGAGAAAGTTTGAAATAAACCATGTGATTGCATGCGCCCATCGCATAAAAGCAGTTAATTTACTTATTTTGTGCAGGAAAAATGCATTGGCGCAAGTAAAATTGCGATCCAAGGAATGAGGCATCTGCCCGCTTGAAAGATGGTGATCGTAAAGTCATGCGATCATATGCGATCATGAAAAGTTACTCAGAAAGGTGTCTGCATAAAGACTGCGCATTAAGGTGACAACATAATAAATCATAATGGGACGGAAAGCTGATGACGATCAAATCCGAATTTAGTTAACAAGTCGTTAAAGCCACACTATAGTAAGTACATTCAACTTTCAGTGACCATTAATCAGCGCATCGGAGTAGGAGATTTAATGACCACCCATCATTGCAATCATTAGAGAAAAAAGCTGCTTCATCTTGAGCTCTATAAATACCGAAGGCCACCATTGTACTAGCGATCGACATATATAATAGAGAATAAGTTAGAGAGTCGTTAGTCTATTCACGTACATATTCATACTTAGATTTAGAGGATTGAGACGAGCTAGGAGACGAAGAAGCCGAGAGATCATTCCCGGACAGATCGAGAGACAGTCGGCAAGCGCTACAAAGGGAGAGAGAGTCAACACTTGCAAGAGCAAGAATATTTATCTGGACAGAGTTGGAGTGAAAAAGACAGTCTAAAAGGCCACGGGAAGTAAGACATTGCTTACCGGGCTTCTTATCTCTAAATTCCATTGTCATTTTGTATTCAGCACTTTATTTATAGAAAATGGAAATCTCATTTTAATCTATGTTCAATCTCTCCACATTTCGCATGAGTAGCTAAATTTCTGAATGGGTTTAGAAGTACTTAGCTAACATGACCTAAGATTTACATTCTATGCGATCATCTTGTCTTATGTATGCATCATTCACCCTTTAGAGATACTTGAGAGAGTAGTCTAAAGATAGAATCTAGACGTGAGAGAGTCAAATTAGAATCTAAGCTTGAGTGAGTCAGATTAGAACCGCATAAGCAAGAAATAGAAACTTAGGCACAAGTTCTATTGCTAGTAACACATTGCAAGACATAAGTTCAATTGCTATTAACCTATTGCATGCATCCTAGAAATAGGATATGACAGTATGCGGTCACCTTGGTTTATATGTGCATCATGCATCATCGCATAAACAAGAATAGAGGCTTAGACATAAGTCTTATAGACTTTTTCATATACAACACATGCGTCCTAGAAATAGGAATTATGGCATTTGCATTGAGATATGACATGTTGTTGTTTGTGTGTAGCATGATCGGATAACTTGTACGTAATCTTAGGAAGTGTTAGTTAAACCCCTTCTCAACCCATTCATCGCATACTTATTGTAACTCTTGATTTCTTCAACTCTTCATTCGAACTCCGTCGCATTGGAAATATACTTAATCAAAACACCATCTAACTTATTTATTTTCACCACCGCAAGAGAATTGAAGTAACTGTCGCATATGTCCTCAGTAGTCCCTGTGTTTGATCCTGGACTTACCAGGAAACCTAGTGAGGCTTATACTTGGGTCTTATTAGGAAAACCTACATGTGCAATGTATAACACATCACCGTAAACTCATACCATAATTGCATCAGAATTCACAACACATCAACTACCCCCTTCGCTACTTCACATGCAGCCACATACTCTGCTTCCATGGTGGAGTCAGCAATACAGTTTTACTTTATACCCCTCCAAACTATAGCTCCTTCATTTAGAGTGAACATTGATCCCGAAGTTGATTTCCTTGAATCTACATTGGTCTGAAAATCAGAGTCAATGTATCCTGTAAGGATTAGATCCTTAGCGCCATACAGAAGCATACATTCCTTCGTTCTCTGAAGATACTTGAGGTTATTTTTAACAACATTCCAATGATTATATCCAGGATTGGATTGAAACCTACTGACGATTCCCATTGCATAGCATATGTCAGGTCGTGTATGCAACATGGCTTATATCAAACTACCAACTACTGATGCATAAGAAATACGTTTCATATCCTCAACTTCTTGAGGTGTCTTAGGATACTGTTCCTTAAACAAATGAATTCCATGCCTGAAATGTAGCAAACCCCATTTGGGATTCTGCATTTTATATCTAGACAGCATCTTGTCTATTTAAGATACCTGAGATAAGGCTAGCATTTTATTCTTGCGATTTCGAACGATCTGGATTCCAAGAACATACTAAGCTTCTCGAAAATATTTCATTTAGAATTGAGTTTCTAGCCATTGCTTAACGTTATCTAGGAATCCTATATCATTCCCAATGAGTATGATGTCATCAACATACAATAATAAAAATGCTACAGTTTTATTGACAATCTTCTTGTAAACACAAGGTTCGTCAAAATTTTGTTCAAAGCCATTAGATTTGATCGCAATTTCAAATCTTATACTCCAGGATCTATCCACGTATTTTAACCCATAAATGGATCGTTTTAGTTTGCAAACCTTTTGCTCTTAACCTTGTTCAATGTACCCCTGTGGTTGAGCCATATAGATACTCTCCTCAAGATGGCCATTCAAAAAGGCTTTTCTTGACATCCATTTGCCAAATTTCATAATCATAAAAGGTGGTTGTGGATAAAAGTATTCTAATTGACTTTAGCATGCCAACAAGAGAGAAGGTTTCTTCATAGTCCATCTCCCCTCTTTAGGTAAACCCTTTTGCTAGAAGTCGAGCCTTAAAGGTCTGCAGCTTACCGACTTGGTCTTATTTTCTCTTATAGCTCCATTTGTAACTGATGCTCGGAATTATGTGGTGGAAATATGGATGTTATGCGTTGATAGAATTGCGTTGTGCACTCAAGTTTCCCCAGTGGAATCCACGTGTAAATTCCTCTGAGTTTCCTAGTAAGTCTAGGGTCGAACACAGGGACTTGTGAAAATAGATTGCGTTGGTAATTTTTATGAAAACTTTGTAGTAACCAAGTAAATAAATAAAGTGTTGGGTGTCTTGTTGCATTGATGAAGAAGAAGTAAATAAAGGCGGCGAATTTGAGAAAGACAGTTGCGTTGATAGATGCAATGAGTATGCAATGAACGGGTTGAGAAGATCTTTAGCTAGTGTTACTCTGGAATGCGTCAGACTATGCGATCATGTTACAACCATGCACAGCAAGTCATTTTCCAATGTAAATGTGATGCTCCTAAGTCTAGGACGCATGTGCTGAATGCAAAGTGTCCATAGAGCTTATCCCTAAGTCTCTACTCTTATCCTATGCGTTGATGCAAAATACATGAGAGCAAGGTGACCGCATACAATCATATCTTATCGCTAAGATGCATGCGATGTGTTAATAACAAATAGTGCTCATTCCTAAGTGCCTATCTCTTGTTTATGCATTCTAATCTGGTTTTTCCAAACCTAGATTCTGACCTGACCTTCCCAAGTCTAGATCCTATCCTTAGACTACCCTTCCGAGTATCTCTAATGAACGAATGAAGCATTCATAATAAGATAATCGCAAAAAATGAAGATTCCCTCGTTATGCTAGCTAATTTCTTCTCAACCCATTCAACTAATTTAGCTACTCATGCGTGAATAACAGAAAGTGAACAGATATAGAGAAAGAAATTCCATTCTTATAAATGAGTTGAGTACAAAATGACAATGGAAAGTAAAGGTAGAGAGCCTGGTAGCAATTCCTTGCTAACCGAGGTTTTTTACACTGAATCTCTATTCTGATCTAAAGATGTTCCCACTTCCGCAGGCGTCGACCCTCTCTCTGTCTTGGAGCTTCCGATGCATAGAGGTTGTTGGTCCATGTCTAGTTCAACCAGCTCCCTCAGAGTTTTCTCTCAAACTTCTTCTCTCATTGCTCCTATTGTGTTGTCAGCAACTTGTCGATTTCCTTCTTCCAATGTCTCTCTTCTACGCCTCCTTCGGATTCTCCTCTCCTTTTCGTTAATATCTGTAACAAAAATAAGATTTGCACTCCTAGAGAAGCGGGGCATAAACAACAGGAAAGCAACAATACACTCTCTTATTTTTAATTAGAATCCTAAAATTAGCCCGGGCTAGTTGCCAAGTCTCCCTGGCAACGGCACCAATTTATTTGAAGTTCAGAATTAACAGAAACGTTGTCGCACATGCTCACTGACTCGAACAAAGAAATAAAATCACTGATCCTATACTTATACCCACAAACGCAGTAAAGCAGTAAGAATGGGGTCGAATCCACAAGAAAACTAATGACTATCCAGGTTAATTAGAGAATTCCATGTGACGGGGGTTAGATTGGATTTGTGGAAACAATGACTAAAAATTAACATGCAACATAAAGAAACAAAAATGAGCACGCAAAAAAGATTGGATTAAATCAATGAAAAAGCCTTGGGATTAGTATATATGCTTAATATTTCTATCATGAGACAACAATTAATTGTACTAAATCTATGACTCTCTCAACCTATTAGAAAATCTAACATCCCAATTAGCCAAATTCGATATTAAACCAAATTAGCCCTAATTCAATTTACAACTTTTCTTTCTTAGTGAAATACAAGTTAAAACAGAATTGCATTACGAAATTGTTCGATTGTTGAGACATACTACAAGTCGGATAGCCATATGATATAGCATAATTTATTGGGAATGATTAAATAAGGGCATACATGAGTTTGGTCAGAAAAAATCTAGACTTTACACATGCGATCCTAATTTACGCAACTAAATCAATCAATTTTTTTGCATAGGCTATGACGATTTGCAAACAAGAATTTCAATAAATCAATTTGTCAGATCTATTCAAAAAAAATCTATTAAAATTAAATAAAATCATCCCAATGAATTCACAATAATTCAGTAAATTAACTGTAAATACTTCAAGAATTTAAACATACAACTAATCCTAAGAAAAGTTTACCTAGCCTAGCATAAGCATATTGAAAAACCAATCAAACATGTAGAAAAGAGGTTGAATATGATGAAATTTTCCCAGCAATTCGACTTAATCGGCTCCCAAAAACGTTCTCAAACTCTATTTTTCTTCACACACCTCGGTTGGAACAGAAAAAACCCATATATAGATTTCGCGCAGCGTCACAATGCTAGGAAGAGCGTTGCAACACTGTGGCGGCATCAAACTCAGCGTTGAGGAAGCATTGCAATGGGGCTGTGACACTCAGTTGCGCGTGCGCAGAGGTGTTCGTCCATTGAAGTTCGTAGCATTGCAACACTACCCTATTCGATAGCTACTACCTTGTAGTGTTGAGTTGGAGCATTGGGGTGGTGCTGTGAGATATTCGGAGCATTGCGACGCTCAGGGCAGCTAGCGATGCTGCCCTGCACACCAGCATACTGCCTTCAAGCGTCAAGCAAGCATTGGATTAAGGCAATTGGTGAGTGTTGCAACGCTAAAGTAAAGCAATTTGGTCTTTTTGACATCTCCGCTCGGTTTTGTGCATCGGACTCCCATTTTTCTATCCTTTTGGCTCGATTTTTCATCTTAACAATACACTTGCTTCACGGGATCAATTTCCTACAAAAAAAGAAAAATAAAACACAAGAATCATCCAAATCAGTAGAATTAAGGACATAAAATTAGCTCTTTTTTAGAGCTAACAAACACAGCCAACTTATTTCTTGATCGTCCCGAGCAAGGTCAAAATGCTCAATCATGCAATTGACAAGAAACTATTCACTCAATTTATCGAATCTTATCTCAAGTCTCAACATTCCTTAGGGCCGCATAATAAATCACATAATAATGCAAATTCAACTAATTACTCAAATGAGACTCATTATAAAAAAAAAATTTTAAAAAAACTTTTACAATCAAAGTCATGTATGAATGAACATTAAGGCATGAAAACTTTTTCATAAATCAAAAAGCACCCGAAAAAGTTTTATCCTACTCTCATTTCATCTAACCTCTACTTTGGCTCGATTATCAACCTAAGATATACCATTCTCGCTAATCAAAGAACAACACTATCTAAGAGCTCCTAAAACTCACACACACAAAACATAGAGGGCATTTATTTTACCTAGAGGGCTAGCTTTCACACCCTGCCGCAGACCCTAACTAGACACGACAGAGGTAGCTCTTTTCACCTCTATCCATGCACACATGCACATAATTTTTTGCAATCACGCCGGCATATGCCTCCTTTTTAGGCTTTTTTTTTTCTTTTTTTGGTCAGAATTCAACAACTAGTTTGCTTTTCTTTATTTATTTTACTTGCACACTAGGCCACTATTTTCTCATTGTCTAATTTTGCTCTTAGGCACTAAAGGTTACTTCCAAGCTAAAAAGGGGTCTTTCGAGGTGACAACAAAAATCCGAGATGGATAACCTGTTTCTAAGACTTTTAAGGGATTTATAACAAAAAACAATTTCAACCTAGATTCATAAGCATAGGCTTCTTGAAAAGGTTTTTATAAAAAGCTCAAAATCATGAAAGAATTTCACTTTTTTTAAAAAAAAAAAAATCATACAACCCGATGACTGCATCATTAGCTTGTCATCATAAGGAAACGGAAAATAGAGCGAACAAACCATTCAAACATCAAACAATCACATACCAATCCCAAAAAAAATGATATAGGTTATGCACAAAATTAAGAAGCATGCTTCGCCCACCCCTAACTTTAGAAATATGCATTTTCCTTAATGTATAACTAAGCTACAATTCATGCTAAGGACAAAAAGAGGGGACCAATGGAATAGAAAAACACCCCTGGAATTGAACCAAGGGAAAGTTATCCTTTAAAGAGCCAAAAGTCTGATTTTCCTATGGAAAAAAAAGTGTAATCAGCCATCCTTTCAATTTATTTAAAAATAAATAAATAAAAGAAACAAAGAAAAAGAAAAGAAAGTAGATAAATTTTTAACACCTGGCTACCTCCAAGAAGCGCAACATTTAACGTCTTTTGCTCGATGTTGGGAGAGGACGGGCTTAAATTGAGGGTGGAGTCAACAAAAAACTCGAGCGAGCTGAGTTGACTTCCCCTTCATTGAGACCAAGTTGGTAAGGTACAGAGTTATAAAGCTAGACTCATGGCAAAAGGGTTTACCCAAAGAGATGGGGTAGACTATGAAGAACCCTTCTCTCCAATTTCCATGATTAAGTCTATTAGAATACTCTTGTCCATTGCTACCTTTTATGATTATGAAATCTGGCAAATGAATGTCAAGACAGCTTTTTTAAATGGCTATCTTGAAGAGAGTATTTATATATCTCAATCAAAAGGGTTTATTGAACAGGGTCGAGAGCAAAAGGTTTGCAAGCTTAATAGATCTATTTATGGGTTAAAACAAGCATCTCAATCTTGGAATGTGAGATTTGAAACTGAGATCAAATCTTATGACTTTGAACAGAACGTTGACGAACCTTGTGTTTACAAGAAGATTTTCAACAAAACTATAGCTTTTTTGGTTCTATGTGTTGATGATATTCTACTTATTGGAAATGAAGTAGAATTTCTAGCTAACGTTAAGAAATGGCTAGCCATGCAATTCCAAATGAAGGATTTGGGAGAAGCATAGTATGCTCTTAGGATCTAAATAGTTCGGAACTGCAAGAACAAGATGCTAGCATTGTCTCAGGCATCTTATATAGACAAGATGTTACCTTTCAAGCATGAAATTCATTTGTCTAAGGAACATTGTCCTAAGACACCTCAAGAGTTGAAGATATGAAACGAATTCCATATGCATCAGCAGTCGAAAGTCTGATGTATGTCATGTTGTGTACACGCCTTGACATATGTTATGCAATTGGAATAGTCAGCAGATTTCAGTCTAATCCTGAATATGATCATTGGACTGCCATTAAAAACATCCTCAAGTATCTTCGGAGAACGAGGGACTATCTGTTTGTGTATGGTGCTAAGGATCTGATCCTTACTGGATACACTGATTCTGACTTTCAGACCGGTGTGGATTTAAGGAAATCAACTTTTGGGTCAGTATTCACTTTAAATGGAGGAACTATAGTATGAAGAAGTATCAAGTAAAGTTGTATTGCTTACTCCACCATAGAAGCTGACTATGTAGCTGCATGTGAAGTAGCTAAAGAAGCAATATGGCTCAGAAAGTTCTTGAGCAATTTGAAAGTTGTTCCAAATATGCATCTACTCATCACTCTTTATGTGACAATAGTGAAGCAATTGTCAATTCCAAAGAACCTAGAAGCCATAAGCGAGGACAGCACATTGAGCGCAAGTACTATCTCATCAGGGAGATCGACACTGAGGAGATGTGACCATAACGCAGATAGCCTCAGAAGACAACTTAGCTGATCTACTTACAAAGGCATCCTAACTAAAGTGTTTAAGGGTCATCTAGTGGGACTAGGACTACGAGGGAGATAGAACAAGGGCAAGTGGGAGAAATACTAGGTATCTGATGTCCTAGTTTATTGTATTTATTCTCTCATTACTCAACATTGTATATATTTATATTTATATATATATGCACGTATGTATATCCACTGGAATTTTAGTCCAAGTGGGAGTTTTTTTTGTTTTATGTCCTAAAACTCGTGGTTGTAAACAATAAACTTATTTTGTTGATCAATAAAGATATTATTGAAGTTTGATTCAATAAAGTAGTTATTGAATATATGAATTGCTCCTTTCATTTTAGAAATAAATCCAATAAACTTAAGATCCATGGCTATTACATGAGTACTTAAACTTTATGTGGAGACATAATAGTGGATCAAGTTCGAGTAGATAGCCAAAATGATTTATAGTATACAAATAAGGTTGGGTACCTTATCTTAGGAACACTATCGGATGCGGCCCACTTTGTAGATGTTACAAATGTTGTAAAGTGCTACAAATGGAGTGACACACCCTTCCCAAGACCTGTCTCTTATACACATCTAGATGTGTATAAGAGACAGCTGCAGCAGTTATCAACCCTTTTGTTGACACTTACTGCCTAAAAACTCTTGCGGAAATAAGTCTGATACCAATGAACAAATTCAACTTACAACTCATTAAGTAGGCCCATTTTATTACAACAATATAACGTTTATACAAATCCAAGACTTAACAACAAAGTTTTCGACAACAACTGTAAAACCCTCCGGAAGTGTAACTATAGCTTGTGGCAGACCTTGACTAGCAGCACCCTGGAACTCATCACCTTTTCGCTACCTGGTGGGGAAAAGAAAAACATTTGGAAAGCATAAGCTATAAAGCCTAGTGAGTGACCAGAAAACTGATTTTTATCAAAAGAACTACCCCACACTTGGGTACTTTTGCTCAGATACCTTCTCAACTGTGTCCTTCAGTATCGAGCTACTCAGATCTTTCTCAAATGTCCTTCGGTATCGAGTTTCAAGTAAAACTAGTCATACAATGACTTTCTTTAATAAAACTTAGAAAACATGTCTTTATCTGAAAGATCTTTCTTTAGCACATCGTTTTCTAAAACATTGAAAATATTTTAGTCAAACATTTTAGTCACTCACCTTGATTGTTTAGGAACCTTTCTCTCTAGAAGTTCCTTGATCTTCCCGGGATCCTCTTTTGAACCCTAAATTCCAGATTCAATTTAAAGCTTAGACTACTCATAGTTATAGGCTTTATCTCGAGTTACTTCCTTCTACAAATATGCTCTAAAATGTCTTAGAAAGCCTACCTCAAAATATTAGCTCCTAAATCTTCGTGGTTTGGCCGGAAACATCAAAACATCAAGACTGGCTCAGCTTACCCGACAGCTCGACCCTTCTGTCATTTCCTCATTATCCAGCCCCATTCCTTAGAGATTCTTCTCCAGCAGCCCCACCATGAAAACTATACTCTCATATATTTCAGATGGTTTTGGAATCACTCCAAACGCATGAGTAAATTGGGAGAACTCTTCGTCCCAAGTTGATGCTGTTTTCCAGACTTCACTGTCCAATGCGTCCTCTTTGAAGCTCTATGATCAACGCATGGATTTTGCTCTCAATGCAATATTTACTAAAATTTTCAACTCTTATAAATGTATTTTGAGTTGTGATCTGAAAAATGAAGTCTTTGGCCCTATTTATAGGCGTCCAAACATTCCCCAAATTCGACACCTCCTACTTGGCTGCGTGTCCAAGTGTTTCCTCCTCACACTAACAACACAACTCTTTGATCAACGCAATCTAAGTGTCCTTCTCCTATGTAGCCAATGCATGGGCTTCAAATTGCATGTCTTCTCAAGCCTCCACCTAAAATCCTTAAGTCTGAAGGTTTCTTCTCAACGAGCCACATGTTAGGATGACGTCTTCCTTATAAGCTCAGCCTTCTTATGCGTTCATTCCCTTCAATATACATTCACTAGGGTGATTCTCAATGCATACAACTAGCCTAAGGTATCAACGCATAGTGTACTTAGAACGCATAGTATGATTCCAATGCATAGCAACCCTTAGTTTCCCTTAATTTCCAACATAGCACCATCGCAACTCTTAACCATCGCAAGAGCCAACACCATGCGTCCAACCTAGTCTATCGTATGGCCTATGTCCAACACATCCCTCGTGCAAGCCATCACCAACCTCCAACGCATCGCAAGGTCGCACGGCTCCAACGTATTGGCTTAGCATCAACGCATGGCATGGGCGCTTGGCCGGCAACTTCGCATCGACGCATCGCTCAGCAGGACTTGCTCGTCCGCCCGATGCATGGGCCGCTACCATCGACGCATCACTTGGCACGGCAGCTTGGCCCACTTCGACGGATGGCTGGCAGTTTAGCCGAGGCGCTTCGACGCATGGCTGGAGAAGTTTGGCTGAGCCTGCTCGACGCATGGCACCCTCCAGCCCTTGTGCCATCCTAAAGCCTCATCCTCGGCTGCCATCCTACAACCGCCTGCCACCCTTCAACGCATCCTCCATTTTCCTTCCTTCAGCAACGCATCCAATGCATTCAACGCATCCATTCAGCCTAAATGCATTGGTCTAATCTCCAAGGCATGTGTCACTCCCACCTTAAATTCTCCCTTTGCCCAAGTAATCTTTCTAAGATCTTATGGCCAACGCATAGCAACGCCTAGTCCAACACTTAGTCAATTTTTATCAATTAAAGCTTAACTCCGAGCTACTCAGGAAAATCTATTCAACACCTAGAAATTTCCTTCCCTTCAACATAGGATTTAACTTTCACCTAGTTATCCCTTAATCACCTGCTTAGGTAGGGAAAATGGAAATCTGGGTTTCACATCTTGATTCGTTCATGTGAAGACAAGAGGAATGGGGGCATCCTATGTAAAGAGTTTTCATAAGATCAGACCAAGAAATAAGTCACTCTTACTTTATAATGTTATTTACTATTTAAGACTGACTATTTCAAAACGATGACCTAGGTAACTTAACATTAATCCTGAACTAACTATGAACTCCTGTTTATTTGGGATTATCCTTAGATTTGCATGGGTGAGGGTTGGCTCAACAGCGTCGGCTCAATAAGCCTCCCATTTCAGGGGTAAGACCGAGTAGATAGCTGGGGACAAAGGGTGCAAGATGGAATTCTCTCCTACCCGCATTTAGAGATAGTAGAGAGTTGTTCGCTTAAGTTATGACTCTGGGTCTTGAACATGGGGCCTCACCCTCTCATTGGCCTAAGAAGGACTTGGTTTGATGAGTGAATCTAAAACCAATTGTTCATTAGAGGATTTATGGGACTTAAGGAACAAGTGGTGATCTCAGAGGTAAAACAGTTATTGACCCAGCCGTTATTACGAACAACTTGTGAAGGGTTAACTTACTAATTATGGTCATATCGAGTGGACACAATATATCTACAGTGAGGAGAGTGCAACCATTAGGCTTTAGTAGAGTGACCCGGTAGTTAATGAATGGTGGTTAATTAGGTTAAAGAGTTTAGCCGGTTAATCTCGGATCGTTGGAGCCCATGATCTGTAGGTCCCATTAGATGCCCTTACTAGCTCACAAATAGAATAAACCTTAGAATAGCGTGATGAGTAAATTTGAAACGTTCAAATTCGAATTAAGGAAATTAGTAATTATATGTGATATAATTACACGTTTAATTACCAAATTAAATGAATTGGAGAATCGGTTGATATTTAAATTCGATTTAAATATCAAATTACATGAATAGGGATTCATGATAGTGGAATTGTGTTTAATTAATTTAATATTTGATATTAAATTAATAAAATTAATTAAATATTAATTTTATTTGAAAATTAATGATTGAATTAATTTTATAAAATTAATAAATTTTCAGTTTAATTAAAAGAATTAAAACTGAAATTAATTTTAATTTTAAAATAAATTTCAATTTTAAAGAGAAAAAATGGTTTTTAGTGAAACCCACTAAAAGTGGGATTTTCCCACCTCAAAAACACCTTACATTCCACTCAAATCCACCTAAATTGGTGAAGTAGGTGGTGTCTTCATTTGATGAAGACTCTCAACATGCTGAAAATAAATAAAACACACAAGATTGAGCTAAGGATTGAGGATGCAAAAGTGGTTTTGCTTGGTTCTTTTCTGAAGAAGAGTTCTTCAACTTAAGTGTTCTTCTCTTCCAAAATTCCCTTGATTCAATTCATTTTGAGCCCACAATTCAATCTAAGGTCCAAGAGAATAGTAAGGAAAATCCTTTGGTGGTCTACTACACATTTGGACTAGAAATTGGAGCTAAATTTGTGGATCAAAGGAGTTCTACAAAAGTATTTCTGAAACCTTCTTCATATTGTGTAAACATGCTTGATTTCATATTAAAATTAATGAATTAGAGTGCTTAATGATCCTGAATTCTTCCGTTGTTAGCTTGCTTAAACCAACACTATATTCTTTCAAGAGATAAAGAGAGAAGAACCACCAGACTTCCCTCTAGATATGCAAGGGTTTATTGCATTTCTAATCACTCTATTGTGATGACAATCAAGAACCTAACAGCCTTGAAAAAGGCCCTAAACAGTGAAGAGAATAGTGAATGGCTTGCAGTTATAAAGAGTGAAATAGATTCACTTTACAAAAATAAGACATGGGAACTAACTGATAAACCACTTAACAAAGGTGTCATTCCTTATAAGTGGGTTTATAAGAAGAAATATATATATATATATTTTTTTGGGGGGGGGGGTGAAGTATAAGGCCAAAGTAGTTGACAAGGACTTTGGGCAAAAAGAGGGAGTTGATTATATAGAGATCTTCTCTCTAATGGTTAAGCACGCCTCAATCAGGGTTCTTCTTGCTATTGTGGCTTGTGAAGACCTTAAACTAAAGCAGATGGATGTCATTACAGCTTTCCTACGTGGAAGCTTGGAAGGGGAACTTTATATGGAGCAGCTTAAGGGTTTTGAAGTTCAAGGAAAGAAAGAACTTGTTTGTAAGTTGAATAGGTCCCTATATGGACTTAAACAATCACCTAGATGCTGGTATAAGAGGTTTGATGTTTTTATCAGTAAAATAAAATTTGTGAGAAGCCTTTAGGATCTGTGTGTCTATTACAAGAAGCTTTCTTATGGTAGCGTAATCTACTTATTGTTACATGTAGATGACATGTTGTTAGCAAGGAGGGATATGTTTGAATTGAGTGAGATTAAGGACCAATTAAAGGTTGAGATTGAAATGAAGAACCTATGATCAGTTAAAAGGATCCTAGGAATGGAGATTACAAGACAAAGAGGTAGGAGAGAATTGTTCTTATCACAGAAGTAGTATACTCAAAAGGTGCTAGACAAATTTAATATGTCTAATGCTAAATCAGTAACTAATCCTATGGGTCAACAGTTCAAGCTATCTACCAAGGACTCCACTAAGGCTTTAGCTGAGAAGCAAGCTATGTCTAATATTCTTTATTCTAATGCCACAGGGAGTTTGATGTACTTGATGGTGTACACTAGACCTGACCTAGCCTATAGTTTAAGTCTAGTAAGTAGGTATATGGTGTTGGGATTGGTGTCCTAATTCTTCTAGAGTCTCATTGTTTTGTAAAGATGCATATTGTTTAATGAATAAAATAAGTGTTATTTAATTTTGACATTTACTCATATCCAATAAACAAAGCTCCTTGGTTATCTTATATGAACTTAAGCATGTATATGTGATATACAAGCGGATCATGCCTTAAATGATAACCTAAATAGATCTGTAGTATAAGGATTAAGGTGGGATATCTGATCCTGGTGACACTACGGATACGGTCCACTTTTTAGAGGTTTACAAGTGTTGCAAACTACTACAGATAGTAGATCCTGACCATTCATGTGGAGACGTGCGAGTGGGGGTGTCCTACACAAAGAGTTTATATAAGACCTGGACCACGAGATGACTAGACTATGTATATAACGCCGTTGATACTAGAGATTTACATTTCACCTAAACGACCATAGGTGACACGACCTCAATCCTGAGTGTTTTGGTAACTCTTGCCTTTGAAGGCGGTCCTTTGATTAGTATGGGTGAGAGTGGCCAGATTTCCAACTCAACATGCCTACCTTTTTGGGGACTTGTCTGATCTGGGAGCTGGGAACTCAATCCACAAAATGGAATTCGCTTCTTTCCCGAAGCAGGGAAAGTAGAGAGATTGCTCCCTTAAGGACTAATTCCAGGGCTTGAACATAGTGGCCACAGCTTCTCTTTGGGAGAGAAGGCTTAGTCATAGTAGGACTATGACTTATATTCATTAAAAGGATCAGTGGTACTTAAGGAGACAGATGTAACTACAGGGGCATAACGGTTATTAGTCCAGTTGTACTTACGAGTGATCTGTGAAGGGTTGTTGCACTGTTGATTGGTTAAGATGAACACATAATATATTTGTGGTAAGAAGAGTTCAGCTGCCGATCTTTAGTGGAGTGCCTGGTAGTTAACAGATGGTGGATCCCATGACAAATAAGTTTAGTCAGTTATTCACGTACCTTTGGTGCTTCAAGCTACAGGTCCATAAGGTCACCTTGGTAGCTCAATGGATTCAGTTAGGATCAGTTCTTGATGTTGATTTGAAATGTTCAAATTGACAAGAGGTATTTTGATTATATATGATATAATCGGTATGATGTATGAGATACATCTAGTGGAGGATTGATGTAAATGAGATTTACATTAGGTGCCATGGAATAGAAAAAGAACTATGGTTTATATGTTTCATGAGATGAAATATTAAAACTGTAGGTTATAAATATAGTATGATAAGTTGGTTATCATTTATATTTATAATAATATTAATTATTGGATAATTAATTCTTTTTCTTTAATAACCAATTGAGTGGATGGTTATTGGATTTTCATGGTAACCGTGAGATAAAAGGAAAATGGTTTTCCTAATTTTAGTAACTATTGAAAAGTTTTCATAAAATTTTTTTTGAGATTTCTCTCTCGCAAAAAGGATTTCACGGTAGCTGTCAAGTAAATATAGATTTATTAAACGACAACTTGGGCGAGCTAAACGATCATACAGTATTTACTAAACGATGGCATAGCTTTTGCTAAACGATCGCTTGTCCAAAGTAAACGATCGTGTAGTGTTTGTAGGCGACAGACACTAAGCTAAACGATCGCATAGCTTTTGCTAGACGATCGCATAGCTTTAGCTGAACGATTGGGCATCAACCTATACGATAGGTCTTCGCCATCTCCCACTTGCCCAGTCGTGTACACGATCGGTGTTTCCTCCTTCGTCTACCTCATTTCAAGTCCGAACAGAGTCTACCTTCTAGATTCTCACACCGAGAATACCAAGGTAGTCTTGTTGGTGGTGTCTTACTTAACTCGACACCGTCGAGGCACTGTGGAGGTCGTTCGTACTGTTGCTAAGGAGTTCGTGGCCGAGGCGACTTAACGAGTGCGAAGTGTTTGTACTGTGTTATGATCGTGTAGATCGAGCGTTCAAGGTTGCTGTTGTTCGAGCGGTCGTGTGCAAAGAAGCGTGGAGACGCATCTTCAAATGTTTGTAGAGTTTTTCCTTTATGCATTTGTAGTTATTCATGCCGTAATTTCTATATTAATTGTATAACAGCATATTTTGTATTTGACTGTAATGTAATTTTCATTCATGATTGTGATTTGGAATAATCTTTTTTCCGCTACTCATAGAAATCTCGAGTCTGATTTCCTTCATATGGGTAACCCTGGCAATAATCATTGGGAAACTACTAAGTAGGTATTTCAATACCTAGTAGGTTCAGTAAATAGAGGTCTTTTATATACAGCTCCTAATGAACCTGAATTACTCCTAAAGGGATATGTCGATGCAGATTTTGTAGAAGACAGTGATAAAAGGAGATCTCTAACATATCACTCCTTTATATTAGAAGGAAACCTCATAAGCTGGAACTCTACCCTACAATCAGTAGTTGCTCTGTCAACTACTAAAGATGAATTTATAGTAGTATCAAAGCAAGTCAAAGAAGTAATCTGGCTACAAGGTTTAATTATTGAGCTAGGCTACATATAAGAATTAGTAGGGCTATTTTTTTATAACTAGAGTGCAATACACTTAACTAAAAACCAGCAATACCATGAAAGAACAAAGCATATTGATGTAAAGCTATTTTTTGTCAAAGACATCATAGAAAAGGGAATAGTCAACATTCAAAAGGTCAAAATAGAGAAAAATGCAGTAGATTTCTTAACTAAAGCCCTACCAAGACCTAAGTTTGATCACTATCTAAATCTACTTAAAGTAGTAGATTTAAATGAGGGAAAACAATTACCTTATGTTGAAGATCTTCAAAGCGTTTTTGCTTCAAGAGGGAGATTTGTTGAAAAGATGAACCAAAAACCCCAACTTCTTCTTCAGGCCCGAGCTCCAACTCCTATTAAAATCAACCTAATCAAAAAAGCAATTAGAAGCTATTAAAGAGTTACAACAATTTAGCTTCGTTAGCTTATTTGGCTTTTTCTTTTCTGTTATCTGTTATAAAAGGCATAAACAGAAATGAATAAATACTCTCTAGATAGGTGAGTAAAATTAGATTCAGAAAATTAAGTTTGAGAGAGAGCTGAGAGGATGTGCTTATCTTTGTAGAATTTAAATTTTGTAATCTTGAATGATGAATAAAGCTTGAAGATCACTTCTAAAGTGGACGTAGGTAGAGCTAATCAACGAACCATTATACCTCTTTGTGTTGGTCTTCTTCTCCTCCTTTCATTTCTGAACTTACATGTTGGTTTCACACACGATTGAATCAAAGATTTTAGGTTGAATTTCTCAACCAGAGAAAAGATAAGAAGAGAGAGAGAGAGAGAGATATCAGAATTCTTTTTCTTGCTGAAAGTTTTTTTTAATGCTTTCAATCAAAATCAGAAACAAAATAGATAAGGAGATAAGAGTTTTTACCATCCGGAGAAGTTGTGTGGTAGATTGAAGTTCACACACTCGACATCTACTCTTTTTGGACTTCTTGGATCAGCTCAACCTGGAAAAAAAATTGGTTTTTGGCCTCATTAGTGTTCATTACAAAGTCCATTTATAAATACAAGGCAAGACTTATTGTAAGATGCTCATGAGTATGGAATGGACTATAAAGAGGTATTTTCCCTTGTGATAAGAATTGAGACCATCTGAATGATGTTGTTTTTAGATACTCAAAAAGAGTGGAAAGTCTATCAAATAGATGTAAAATATGCTTTTTTGAATAGATACTTGAAGGAAAAGATATTCGTAGAAAAACTTTAAGGGTTATGTGATAATAAGTAGAAATACAAGTTATTACAGCATAAATAAGTAAAACAGTGAGAGAAAGCAATGGTAAAATAGGCAATATCATGTCCAAAAGCGCTAAACTGAAAGGAATTGCGATCACGAGTGCTCATAGCATAAAAGTAGCTAATTTACCTATTTTGTGCATGTACAATGCGATGGCATATTGAAATTGCGATCCAAAACCACAATAAATCATGATGGGACGGAAAGCTGATAACGATCGATTTCGAATTTAGTTGACAAGCCGTTAAAAGCCACACTATAGCAAGTACACTCAACTTTCGGTGACTATTAAACGGTGCAACAAAGTAGGGGAATTAATGCAGCCCATCATTGCAATCATTAGCAAGAAAAGTTGCTTCACCTTGAAATCTATAAATATCGAAGGCCATCAGAGAGAAAAGGGAGTTAGTTAGTTAGTCTGTTCACGCAAATACTCATACATATACATAGCGAATGGAAAAGCACAAGGAGTCGAGGAAGACGCCAAAAGAAGTCGCTCCCGGACAGATCGAAAGACTACCGAAAAACAACACAAAGGAGAGAGGGCCAACACTTGCGAGAGCAAGAATACACAACTAGAACAGAGTTGGAGTGATAAAGAGCAGTGTAAAAGGCCACGGGAAGCAAAACATTGCTTACCGAGCTTCTTATCTCTCAAATCCATTTGTTATTTTGTATTCAGTACTTTATTTGCAGAAAATGGAAATCTCATTTCTATCTATGTTCAATCTCTCCATACCACACATGAATAGCTAAATTTCTGAATGGGTTGAGAAGTACTTAGCTAGCATGACTTAAGATTTACATTTTATACGATCATCTTGTCTTATGTATGCACCACTCACCTTTTGGATATACTTGAGAGAGTAGTCTAAAGATAGAATCTAGACTTGAGAGAGTCAGATTAGAATCTAGGCTTGAGAGAGTCGAATTAGAATCACATAAGCAAGAAGTAGAAACTTAGACATAAGTTCTATTTCTATTTACACATCGCATGCGCCCTAGAAATAGGAATGATGGTATGCAGTCACCTTATTTTATGTGTGCATCATTCATCATTGCATAGGCAAGAGTAGAGACTTAGAAATAAGTCATATCAACTGTTTTTCATATACATCGCATGCATCCTAGAAATAGGAATTATGGCATTCTGCATTGAGAGATATAGTACTAATATTTGTGTGTAGCATGATCTCATAACTTGTGCACAATCTTAGGAAATGTTAGTTAAACCCCTTCTCAACCTCTTCATTGCATACTTATCATAACTCTACGCTTTCATCACTCTACGCTCAACTCCGTCGCATAGGAAAAATCTAGATCAAAACACTATTCACTTCATTATTTTTACCACCGCAATAGAATTAAAGAGAGTCGCATATCTACTTAGTAGTCCCTATGTTCGACCCTGGACTTACAAGGAAACCTAAGAAGGCTTATACTTTGGCCTTGTTAGGAAAACTTGCATGATCACTGCATAACACACATCATCGCAAACTTACACTATAGCACATCATAATTACATGCATCAAGTTTTTGGCGTCGTTGCCTGGGACTACGGTATAGATTGAGCTAACATCAAACCTCTTTTATCTTTACAGCTTTCGACCTGTGTGCATTGCCATTCCTTTGATAAAGGAAGAAGCAAGCATCGTATGAGCGAAGGACATGCTCCTAAGCCCAACTATGACCCAGAGATCGAAAGAACATTTCGTAGAAGATAGAGAAACAGACATCGACAACAAGGAAGAACTCCCAGAATGGCTGAACAACTGGAAGAAGAGCCGCAAATGTAAACAACATAATGGCAAATCCTATCCTACTGGCAAATGATCGCAATAGACCCATCTGGGACTATGCATCACCAAACTTGTATGATTTCTCCCCAGGAATCATGAGACCAGCGTTGGATGGATCAAGGTTCGAGATGAAGCTGATAATGTAACAGATAATACAGATAGCAGGACAGCTCGGTGGATGGCATGGTGAAGATTCGCACGCCCACCTACGAAGCTTCATGAAATTTGTAACACTTTTATGTTTTCTAATATCTCCACTGAAGAAGTTCGACTCACGCTATTTCCATTTTCACTATGCGATCAAGCAAGAAAATGGGCATACTCCCTCGAACTAGGAGAGATAACTTCATGGGAATAGGTTATGGAGAAGTTTATGAAGAAGTATTTCCCTCCTACAGAGAATGGCAGAAGGAGAAAGTTAATCACAAATTTTGAACAAGAAGAAGACAAATTGCTCAGTGACGCGTGGGCAAGGTTCAAGAGATTAGTGTGCGACTGCCCGCACAATGGACTGCCGGATTGCCTCCAAATGGAGATTTTCTACCATGGACTAAATCCTGCATTGCAGACAGCTGCCAATGCGGCAACAGCAGGCGGTCTGCTGGACAAGACTTATGAGGAGGCAAAGTAAATTCTTGATCGCATATCAAAAAACCATGAAGATTGACAGGAAAGCGATCAGAGAGAAAAACCCAGAGAAGGTAATGCAAACAATGGTGCCATCGCATCTTTGCAAAATCAGTTGATGGTAAATTTATTACAGGGCATCACAATCAATAATCCTGGAACGCAAAGAGGGCAAGTCAACGCAATAGAACAGACAAGCACCAGTTGTGCTACATGTGGAGAATCGCATTCGAGTGAAGAGTGTCCACGAAATCCGCAGTCAATCTACTTTGTCAAGAATAACCCTTTTTCAAATACGTACAACCCCAGGTGGAGAAACCATCCTAATTTTTCTTGGAAAAATAACCAACAACAAGGCTATCAACCTATGGCACAAAAAGAAGGACCACCAGGATTTTTCCAACGAACTAACGGTCAACAGCAACAACAAGCTAGCAGCTCTCAAGCACCGCCATCATCCTCTCTAGAGAACCTGTTAAAACAGTACATCGAAAAAAATGAGACGGTCCTCCAGAACCAGGCGACTTCCATCCACAATCTAGAAATCCAAATAGGACAGATTACGGAAGAGCTGAAAAACAGACCGCAGGGGACACTACCGAGCTCAACTGAGCTCCCACGTAACCCGGGGAACACAAGGAAAGAACACTGCCAAACAGTCACCTTGCGAAGTGGAAATTCGACAGTGGAAGTTAGGAAGGAGCCTAGTAAGACCGATTCAAATGCGATGGAACCAAAGAAACCGATACCGGAAAATGAGCCAGAAGAGCCCGAGATTGTGGAACCTGAAGTTGTGACCACCTCTAAGCCTCCAGACCATGGAACAATGAAAGTACAGCTACCTTCATTCCCTCAAAGACTGAAAAGAAGCAAAACGATGAAGGTCAGTATCATCGCTTCCTGGAAAGATTAAAACAACTACACATCAATATTCCATTTACAGAAGCGAGAGCAGATGCCGAAATACGCCAAGTTTTTTAAGGATATGGTGTCAAAGAAAAGAAACACATGAAAATTCACTACGGTGGCATTAACACAAAAATCAAATACTATAATCCCACCAAAGATGCGCGACCCAGGCAGCTTTACGATACCCTGCTCAATAGGAGGGATCTACATCAGTCAAGCATTATGCGATCTTGGGGCAAGCATAAATTTAATGCCTCTTTCAATCTTCAAACAATTGAACGTAGGACAGCTGACACCCACGACGGTGACTCTTCAGCTTGCAGACAGGTCCCTGGTACACTCTGAAGGAAAGTTGAAGGATGTCTTGGCCACAATCGATAAATTCATTCTACCTACAGACTTCATCATTCTAGATTATGAAGCGGACAAAGACATGCCAATCATATTGGGACGGCCATTCTTGTTTATTGGTCGTGCCCAAACAGATGTGCACAAAGGAGAGATCACGATGAGCATCAATGGAAAGAAGCTCAAGTTTAACATCTTCAAGGCAATGAAGTTTCCGGAAGATGAAGGCCTATTAGATTCTGACAATGAGCACACTTGCGATGAAGATTTGGAGTCTGAAGAAGAAGATGAAGAAAGAGAGGATGCAACAGCATCCTTAGAAACCTGCCATGTAATAACAGAAACAGTGAACAATGAAGAAAAGTTGAATTTGAATGAAGAGAGAAAAACACAGAAACCATCCTTAGAGCAACCACCTACGCTGAAATTGAAAACTCTACCAAATCATTTGAAGTACGTTTTCCTTGGCCAGAATGAAACCTTGCCAATAATAATATCCTCTACGCTACCGGAAGAAAAAGAAAATGTGATGCTCAGTATCCTGAAGAAATATATTAAAGCAATCGGATGGACGCTTGCGGATATCAGAGGAATTAGCCTAACATACTGCATGCACAAAATTCGGCTCGAAGAAAACCAAAAAGGCTCTATAGAACCACAACGCAGACTAAACCCTGTGATGAAAGAGGTTGTTAAAAAAGCAACCATTAAATGGCTAGACGCCGGCATCATATACCCTATCGCCGATAGCACGTGGGTCAGCCCCGTGCAATGCGGTCCCAAAAACAACAGAATGACAGTAGTCCCGAACGCAAACAACGAGTTAATCCCCACGAGGATCGTCACTGGCTAGCAGATTTGTATGGACCACCGGAAGCTCAATGCAGCGACGAAGAAAGATCATTTCCCTTTACCTTTCATTGATCAAATGCTAGACCGACTAGTAGGGAATGACTACTTCTATTTTCTTGATGGGTATGCGGGTTATAACCAGATTATGATCGCACCAAAAGATCAGGAAAAGACCATATTCACCTGCCCATACAGAACGTTTACTTTTCGTCGCATACCTTTTCGACTATGCAATGCGCCGAGCACATTTCAGATGTGTATAATGGCAATCTTCTCTGAGTACCTGGAAGAATCAAACAAAATCTTTATGGACAATTTCTCAGTCTATGGGCAAACGTATGAAGTCTGTCTGAAAAACTTGGAGAGAATATTGAAAAGATGCAAAGAGACAAATCTGGTACTGAATTAGGAAAAATGCATTTCATGGTTAAAGAAGGAATTGTGCTCGGGCACAAGGTTTCAAAGGATGGGCTAGAAGTAGATAAAGAAAAAATTGATGCCATTGAAAAACTTCCACCTCCAGTAAATGTGAAGGCTTTAAGGAGTTTCTTAGGCCATGCAGGGTTCTACAGACGATTTGTAAAGGACTTCTCAAAAATAGCTCGACCGTTGAATGCATTGCTGGAAGCTGACAGAATTTTTTACTTTGATTCACAATCTCACTGCATTCAAAGCACTGAAGAACACATTGATTACAGAGCCTATTTTGATCACACTCGACTGGACAAAGCCATTCGAACTGATGTGCGATGCCAGCGGATATGCGATGGGGGTAGTTTTAGCATAAAAGGAAAAGACAATGTTACACCCCATCGCATATGCGAGCAGAACATTGAACTTCTCGCAGGCAAACTACACCACCACAGAGAAGGATCTTCTAGCTGTAATCTTTGCGATTGAAAAATTCAGACCTTACTTTTTGGGATCCAAAGTTATAGTCCACACCGACCACTCAACAATACGATATTTAATGACCAAAAAAGATGTGAAGCCGAGGCTAATCTGATGGGTTCTCCTCCTCCAAGAATTTAAAATGGAGATAATCAACCGCAAAGGAATGGAGAACAAGGTCATTGACCATTTATCGAGGTTAGAGAATCCTAAAGTGAACTGCATTCAGTCGGAGGTGAACGCATCCTCCCGGACGAACAATTGCTTAAAATTGAAGAACTACCCTGGTATGCAGATATTGTCAATTTCTTGGTCTTCAAACAATTTTCGGAAAATCCACCAAATGAAGCGGCTCATTCATGAATGTAAATCCTACTACTGGGACGAGCCAAATCTTTATAGATGGGGACCAAACCAGATCTTGAGACTCTGTGTTCCAGAGACTGCTTTTCAGCGCATACTTTTTCAATGTCATGACTCACCATATGGAGGACATTTCGGGGGACAACGCACAACAGCAAAAGCTTTTCAAAGTGGGTATTACTAGTCAACTCTATTTAAGGATGCACAAGACTATTCTATGAAATGCAATAAGTGCCAACGCACTGGAAACATTTTAGAGAAAAATGCAATGTCAATGAACATCATATTGGAATTGGAACTTCTCGATGTTTGGGGTATAGATTTCATGGGACCATTCCCACCATCAAATGGTCATAAATACATTCTGTTGGTCGTCGATTATGTTTTTAAGTGGATTGAAGCGGTGTCATGCATTGCAAACGATGCGCCAACAGTCTCCAAATTCTTACAGAGAAACATCTTTACTCGTTTTGGCACCCCACGTGCCATAATAAGTGATGAAGGAACCTACTTTGTCAATCGTATCATTAACAAACTACTACTCAAATACAATGTCCATCATAAGATCGCCACCGCATATCATCCCTAGATAAACGAACAAGCTGAAGTTTCTAATAGAGAAATCAAGCTAATTTTAGAAAAGGTGGTGAATCCCTCACGAAAGGACTGGGCCATGAAGCTTGACGATGCCTTATGGGCATATAGGACTGCCTATAAAACACCTATAGACATGTCCCCGTATACGCTGGTGTTTGGGAAGGCATGTCATCTGCCACTGGAATTAGAACATAAGGCGCTGTGGGCAGTGAAGAAGCTTAACTTTGATTTGAAGGCTGTAGGGGAGGAGGGGAAACTTTAGTTACTCGAGCTAGACAAATAGAGACTACAGGTGTATGAAAATGCCAAAATCTACAAAGAACGTACGAAGCGTTGGCATGACAAGCGACTGTGTGAAAAGAATCTTCAGGTAGGTCAAAAGGTCTTACTGTTCAATTCTAGGCTACAACTCTTTCCGGGAAAATTGAAATCGCGCTGGTCCGGACCATTCATAATTAAAGAAGTATTCCCACACGGTGCAATAGAATTAACAAACGAAGAAGGGACCAGCACATTTAAGGTAAATGGACAAAGAGTCAAGATGTATCATGGAAGAGATTTCCAAAGCGAGAAAAACTCTGTGGACCTGAGGAATCTAGAATGAAGAAGAAACAAGTAGTCCCTGCGTTGATAAACGACACACACTCATCAAGGACGAATCCTTTTTTGGAGTATCCTTTTGATATTTTTTCTTTCATGAAGCTATCTTACTTTTGCATGATCACTACTCTTTAGAATTGCCAACTCTTTCTTTCATACTTTTTATCCTCTTGATATTTATCACTAATCATAGTAAACGATTGCGATGGAGCAATGCGATAACCTCAAACACGCGACCGGTTCGATCAGCCCATCGCAATCAAGGAATCAGCCCACCGCAAGAAAGGATGCGATCAAAACTTATGCAGGCGACAAAGAAAATTTTGGGGTTGTATCTTTCCGTGCTTCATCTTATTTCAACTTTTCACTTCTCACATTTCAATTTAATATTCCTAAATTCTACTATCGTGTCTTCTTTAGTTTGACTCAATGTGGAATTTTTTATTACTTTATTTAGTCGCCGCATTCTTCCCTGTGCCAATTATGACTTCGATGATGAAATTCATGCCTTTATTTCTTGCCACATGTACTAGAGTCATTAATTTCAGGACAATCAATTCATGAAAAAATTTTAAAATTTAGCGGTCCACCAGCTTTCCTTCAAAACGATTTTTACGAAATTTCCTAAGTTCATCGCATGAGTTATTTCATCTTTCAGCAATGAAGACATTGCTGTGTGTAAATTTGGAGGTGCTAGTATTGTTATTTTCAATCTTGTTACTTTTAGAAACTCAAAAAAAAAAAAATTATATAACATTGAGATCGGATCCTGCTCGTAGTTGGATGTTCGCATGACACCCGTGGGGGCCAAGCCAAACGAAGGTGAATCGTGATCAACGCATACAACCAAGTGACTCGCAACTCCGCTGCAAATAAGAAGATGAGCATGAGTTTTGAACTAGAAAGAGCGCCTTGCTCGTAGTGGATGTCCCGCATGACACCCGGTGAACAAGCAAAACGAAGGCTAGCACTCGGATCAGCACAACGATCACAAAAACAAATATCTGAATGCGCAAGGGTAAAAATCATATGGAACACTCCCGATTGGAGAAAGTTTGAAAATAAATCATGCGATGTCTAGAACGAGTAAAGTTTTTTTGAAGGTAAACTTGTGTCCCTAAAGATTACAAATTATTTCAGAAGAGATCAAGATAGAAATTAGAAGGCATTGGTTCATGAAATTTGAATAAGACACCTTGAGAAGTCTAGGTAGGATAAAGGTGTTGACTTTTAAGAAAATCTTTAGTTTATCTTAAGAACAAGCATTGTTTAAATTTTTTGGGGTGTGATAACTGGTAGAAATACAAGTTATTACAGCTCAAATAAGAAAAAAAATGAGAGAATGCGATGGTAAAAACAATTAGCATATCTGTCTGAAAGCACTAAACTAAAAAGGAATTGCAATCGCAAGCGCCTCATCGCATAAATAGCTAATTACCTATTTTGTGCAAGTACAATGCGATGACGCATATGAAATTGCGATCCAAAAGGCACACTGCGTCAGCGCGCTTTAGATTGCGATCGCAATCATGGCGATCGTGAGAAGTTTTTAAAAAGGTGTCGCATTGCATCTAGGCGACAGCATAATAAATCATGATGGGATCGGAAAGCTGATAACGGTCGATTCCGAATTTAGTTGACAAGCCGTTAAAAGCCACACTGTAGCAAGTACACTTAACTTTCGGTGACTATTAAACGGTGCAACAAAGTAGGGGAATTAATGTCGCCTATCATTGCAATCATTAGCAAGAAAAGCTGTTTCACCTTGAAATCTATAAATACCGAAGGCCACCAGAGAGAAAAGAAAGTTTGTTTGTTTGTTTGTTCACGCACATACTCATACATATACATAAAAAACGGAGAAGAGCAAGGATTCGAGAAAGAAGCCAAGAGAAATCGCTCTCGGACAGATCGAGAGACTGCCGGAAAGAAACACAAATGAGAGAGGGCCAACACTTGCGAGAGCAAGAATACACAACTAGAACAGAGTTGGAGTGATAAAGAGCAGTGTAAAAGGCCACGGGAAGCAAGACATTGCTTACCGGGCTTCTTATCTCTCAAATCCATTTGTTATTTTGTATTCAGTACTTTATTTGCAGAATATGGAAATCTCATTTCTATCTATGTTCAATCTCTCCATACCACGCATGAATAGCTAAATTTCTGAATGGGTTGAGAAGTACTTAGCTAGCATGACTTAAGATTTACATTTTATGCGATCATCTTGTCTTATGTATGCATCACTTACCCTTTGGATATTTGAGAGAGTAGTCTAAAGATAGAATCTAGACTTGAGAGAGTCAGATTAGAATCTAGGCTTGAGAGACTCTAATTAGAATCGCATAAGCAAGAAGTAGAAACTTAGACATAAGTTCTATTGCTATTTACACATCGCATGCACCCTAGAAATAGGAATGATGGTATGCGGTCACCTTATTTTATGTGTGCATCCTTCATCATCGCATAGGCAAGAGTAGAGACTTAGAAATAAGTCATATCGACTATTTTGCATATACATCGTATGCTTCCTAGAAATAGGAATTATGACATTCTGCATTAAGAGATGTAGTACTGATATTCGTGTGTAGCATGATCGCATAAGTTGTGCACAATCTTAGGAAATGTTAGCTAAACCCCTTCTCAACCCCTTCATCGCATACTTATCATAACTCTATGCTTTCATCACTCTGCGCTCAACTCCGTCGCATAGGAAAAATCTAAATCAAAACACTATCACTTCATTATTTTTACCACCGCAATAGAATCAAAGAGTGTTGCATATCTACTTAGTAGTCCCTGTGTTCGACCCTGGACTTACCAGGAAACCTAAGAAGGCTTATACTTGGGCCTTGTTAGGAAAACTTGCATGATCACCGCATAACACACATCATCACAAACTCACACCATAACACATCATAATTTCACGCATCATTATGTCAAAAGAGGAGAAGAAGAGAAGGTGTACAAGCTGAAAAAGGTCTTGTATGGATTGAAATAAGCTTCGTGAGCTTGGTACAATCGCATCGACAGTTTCTTTCTAAAGATGAAATTTTGAAGGTGTCTATATGAACATGCATTCTATGTTAAAGAAGATAAGTATGGAATGTTTTTTTTATTGTTTCATGTCGATTATTTACTTTTTACTAGAAATGATAAAGTGTTGTATGTTGATTTTAAAAATTCCATGAAAAGGAAATTTGAGATGAGTGATGTGTCTCATCCATTATTTTTTCGGAATTAAGTTAATAAAAAAGATGGAAAGTTTGTCATCTCACAAAAAAAGTATGTTGATGATCTATTGGAAAAAAAATCATGATGAAAGGTTTTTCTTTGTAACACGCCCATGGACGAAAATTTGAAATTAAGAATGATATTGGAGAAGAAGTTGTTCCAAGTTTATATCAAAGTATAATTGGAAGCTTGATGTCCTCGATTACAACCAGACCTAATATTTTATTTGATGTAAGTATGCTAAGTAGATTTATGAGAAACCCGAAGAGAAGTCATTGGGTAGTGAATAAAATAGTTTTTCATTACTTCCATGGCACCATTACATTTGGAATTTGTGACAGGAAATTAAACTCCATAATCAATGTTGGCTGGTTATGTGATGGTGACTGTGGTGATAATGTTGATGATCATAAAAGTACAATTATGTTTTTAGTAATGGTTCGAGTGTTTTTTCATGAACTTCAAAGAAATGACCCATTGTTTCTCTTTCTACCACCGAAGCATAATATATCTCTTTATCTGCAGTTGGATGTCAAGCTTTGTGGTTTAGGTGAATGCTGAAAGAATTGAAGTGTGCTCAAACAAGTAAGATTATTTTATCTTGTGCTAATGGTTCTGTCATTGTATTACCAAATAATCCAATTTTTCATAAAAGAAGCAAGCATATTAGAATTATGTATCATTCCATTCAAGTCTTAATTAAAGTTGGAGAAGTGATAGTTAAATATAGCAAGACTCAAGATTAAGTGGCAAATATTTTTACAAAAATGCTAAAGTTTGACTTATTTGTTAAGTTAAAAAAAAATCTCAAAGTTGCTCAAGTCTAGTCTAAGAGAAAAAGTTAAAATTAATCTAAGACAAATAGTCAAATACAAGAATTATTTGATTACAATAAATAATTAATTGGGACATAAGGAATGGTTGGATACATAAATTACTAAATACATGGATGAGTGTCTGTGTACTGATGAAGAGTCACATAATGTATTTAATATTGATTTTTTATGTAATTTCCAAATAGTATAACTAGGTGTAGGATTTGTCATTTGTAAAAAGGTCAAGTAAAGTGAAATCATTTACCAAATGTTTAAGTTCTTGTTTCTCCTCAATTGTGAGTAAGATAACAATTTTCTTCTCTTGTCTCAGGATAACAAGTTCGTTTCTTCTACATTTCCAATCATTAGGCTTATCATCTCCTAGCCAACACCATAGGTGACACGGAGAGAGCATGTCATATGAGGAGAGACGGAGATCGAGAGAGAGGGAAAAAAGGGGGAGAGAAAGAAGAAAATGAATTAAAAGAAAGATAAAGGAGTTAAGGGTTTGGAGAGTGTTAAAATGAAATAGTTTGAATTGATGATAAAATATTCATTTTCCTTATTTGTTTTCTTTTCTAAGAGAACAAAGTTTATACTCTATTTATTAGTAATTGAACCCTAATTAGTCAAACCCCAAAAAACTAGTGAAACTATCGTATCACCAAAATTTTAAATGTTGATTTCGATGAAATTCTCAAGATCTCAAATTTATGGAAATATTGTAAGTAATAGATATCTTTTTAAATATTTCACCATTTATAATAAGTTGATGTGTATGTTCGTATTAATAATATTTTGGTTGTATTCCTACCATCAACTCATTCCATAAATCTATTGGCATATAAGAATGTCGATGAAAATATCGTAGTAGCAATAAAACTTTGATATCCAGTGCACCTATGACTAAGTAGATCCTATGAGCTCTAGTATACTTAATTTTTTAATTCCTTTCAAGAACTATACTAAAATCTTGTGAATGAAACAAAAATATTAAATATTTGACTAAAATCTCATAGCAAAACTTGTGAAACAAACCAACCCTTAATATTCAAGAAGCGACATTCAACGTCTAACTTCCACGAGCAACCCCAAATCTTAAGCATAAAGATTTTGCATCAAAGAAACCGTACACTGATACTATTCTACTTCTCTTGTACTATCTTCTCTCAGCTGTGAAATCTTCCTAAACCTTACCTAAATGAAAAAAGAAAACAAACCAAAAAAAAAAAAGAAAAAGAAAAAGAAAAAATCACCAGACACACTCTCTAAACACAACTAGTAAGCTATTTGTCAGTACAAATCATAACTACAAAACATTTACAAATTTCATATTACCAAAATCCAGTTAAAACTGAAAAGAAAAAGAACAACTCCTTTTAGAATATCCATTTGGCAACAATGAGAAATACAAGATGAAGAACCCTTTTTTTTCTCCCTTTAAATTCAGAGAAAAGTCCCAAGTTCATGACTGAACTGTTATATCCAAATTGCTTCTCTGCTCAGGAATCTTAGCAGCAGTTGTTTTTGTTGTCTCCTTATCCTGATGATTTACTCTGTCCTTCACCTTGCTACCGCTACTCCGCCCACTAATTTGCCCCTTAGATTTTGGAGTCGTCATAACGTTAGTCGGATCTGTTCTAATACTTCCAAGGCTATGCCGTTTCACTCGAGTACATACTTTTGCCTTCTCTATATTTGAGTTAACTGCATCGCCGCAGCTCCTTCTCCTAGTAAAATTCGGTGACTTGGGTCGAGTCAATGGCAGCTGCAACGACCAACATGGAGATGCCAAAGGTTAAGAATTCTTACAAAAAAATGAGTGTAGGTTGTTACTTGAAGATATAGGAATGAGTTGATGATTCTTAGAGTAGAAGAAAGAGAGATTGATTCTGAAACTCTCACCTTCTTGAGTTCAACTTTGGGTGGGGGTCCCTCATAGTAGAAAGTAGGCACTGGGTTTGCTTTGATGATTAAGCTCTTCCTCAGTTGCTTGATGGCTGCTTCTTGCTCTTCCTATCAAATCACATCATAAAGTGTTTTTCCTTTTCAGTGTTTAAAAATTCTCTAACAGTTTCTTTCACAATCATTTTCAACATGATTCTAACGCAAGCAATCACAAGTTGAAGATAAATGGAGAAAAATGGTTGCCAATATAATTTCTTCCTTATATGTTAGACTTCGTGAATCAGATTAAAATCAAAGGCTACCGGTGAAGTGTGACATTAGGAATAGACATAGAAAAGTAGAAGCGAAATAACTAATCACTCTTAAGGTTTTGGGTTTAGTGACGATTTAACAAAATGAACTTGTCAGAAAAGTTGGAAAAGTCGGAAAACAATATAGAAGTCTGAAAGTGAAGAAAGATACCTTTGTTCTGGCTTCATATTGGCTTTTCTCTGCCTGCAAAGCTTGGTGTTTCTCTTCCAATTTTTGGTAAAACTGAAAAATAAAAAATTAAGATCATGTGCAAATGAGTGATTTAACGATGTGTATAACATCTAGAACATTTGCAATAAGCAATATCAGTTAATTTACCTCCTTCCTTCTCTCGGCACGACTAGCAGATCGAAAAGTCGGAGCGACACCGACAGTTACCTTAGATTTCACAGAAGTTGCAACACTTAACATGGCTAAGGACCATACAAGCCAAAAATGAAGTGTAAACAATTTACGATATGAAAATGTAAAAAATATTTGGATGTCAAAGAGGATACGAGGAACTGATGGACCAATTATCTTCTTCATCGTGGTATTTCACGTGCTTCCTTATCGAAAGCGGTGAATTTGGCTGTAAAGAAGAAGAAAATTTCAATCATTAATCATCACTGCCAAACTGTTTTATTCTAGCTTCACTCGCACAAAATCTCATTTGCAAATTGTAATCATACATGATTAATGATTTCCCACAAAGTATGATAGTAAAGTGTTAGGAATATTAGCAGTGTCATGTTTGTAGACATGAGAAGTTTTATTATAAACCGAGTCAGGGGATGGAGGTAGAAGTAGAACTCAGAGAGTAATTTTGGGAGAGTCCAAGCCCCTCAAAAGAGATGTGAGATATGCTTAAAAAAAAAGGCGAGATCTATCCCATGGTACAAGAACCATAGTATTACGAGAATATAGTATAGAATTAGAAAAGGAACCAAAAGAGAGATCGAAATTAACTGAAAGAAATATCGATATGAGAAATAAAATTACAAAATCCCAACTTCAATCAGCCTGAGCTCAATTGAAATAGAACTACTCTCCAAATTGTGCCCACCCTTAAACCCAACAGAAAGCTTGGCCATATTTTAAGGGTCAGCCTAGGAAAATTGAGCACAACCTGCACATCATATGGTATAACACTTGAAGGCAAACTGAAATAGAGAAGACAGCCATTTCTATCTTTCTTCAATTCTTTGGACTCAGAAAAGAAAAGACAAATAAATCTCGAGGTTAACCAAATATAGGCAGCCAATTATGAGAATTAGTTACCTGAGAGTTCTTCTTAGCACTAGGAGATTGCAGATTTGGTGAAATGTTGACACCAGTAGTGGTAGTTGCATCGTTTCCGATATTATGTGCACATGGACCGCGTTTTTCAGTTTCCAAAGTAAACGGCTGTGGAACGGTGTATTGCCCCCTCATATTTCCTGGAGATTTTGATCCAATTGGGCTTGACTTCTGGTACTCACCAAACTTCTCAAGTCGAGACTTCTCATATTTCTCCTCACCATCAAGATTAGTACTTTTGATACTTAACACCTCTACCTTCTCATCATATTTTTCAATGATCAAGTTTTCTTCAGTACATTCCTTTACTTCATAGTCCTTGGCCTCAATGTTTCTTACCGCAACTCTTGGCGCAACATGAACTACGTCATGAGCAACCCCATTCGGCTTTTGTTCAACTTCTACAGCACTTGGCTCCCTCCCCATGATGCTGCAGAAGGTGATCGGTTAAATACAGTTCCAGCCGTGTAGATGGGCTAAAATGAATCTTTACAAAATTTTAGATCCAAGGACATAACATTTCAAAGTATAGGGGCAAGAAGAAGAGAAGGGTACATGTGAAAAATTCAAGAACTATACTAGGATTTAAAGGGAAAAAATGACTTGAATAGAGGGACAGAAACCGAGATTAGGGGAGGTGGAGGTATCAGAAAATCTCAATGTACCTCAATCTTACATCCGAAAACTACAAACTAACAAACTAAATTATGAAATAAAACTAAAAAAAAAAAAACAAGGTTATTTGTGAATTCAGCAACCACATAACAAAAATACATAAACATTCAAATAGAAGATAAATAAGATGAAATTTTCCATTGTAACAGCAAAATGAACTTCTCCAAGCTCACTTCTTGATGGCTGAGATGAAGAAACTCCAAGATTCAAAAGAAGAGAAAATCTAAAGACCAGAACCTTAACTCTCTGTTATTTTAGTGTTAAGAAACCTTCATACAACTTGGGACTTGAAAGAGAAACAGAAGTGTAGAAAAAGGTAAAAACAATAGAAATCAAACGCTACCAAGAAAAAAAAATTTAACATATATCATCAGAAATGGCCAAAAACATACTGATAGAAGCAAGGATTCAAAGTGAATTCCGAAGGAGAGAAGAAAACTGAAATCCTGATGAGACAAAACAAAAGAAAAAGCAATGTTTAAAAGACATGATTAAGTCAAAGAAACCAACCGACCACTCTTAATGGAAAATGAAAGGCCACAAAGTCCACAAAGAACCCCTTTAATCCTTTGACCAAAACAAAAGACTAAGCATTCAAATATTATTCATTGTCCACCACTAACTTTCAAAAGGGAAGAGAAACCAATCAAAATTATAATTATAGTTCAAATTTTCTAAGTGAGAAAGAAACCCACCATGAAAATAGAGACAAACATCAAATAAGACCAAAGTTTAGATCATGTTTGAGTAAGAACAACTCCAAAAATTTGAACCAAAATAACAGAGAGAGTAAAAACCCACCAAGAAAACAGAGATAAACATAAAATAGGAAGGAAATTTGACCAACAACAACCCAAACATCTCCAAATAAACCCAGAGGGACCAAAAATTAGAACAGAAAGAACAAAGAGAGTAAAAACCGACCAAGATAAACATCAAATAGGACCAGAATTAGATTCACATTTCAGCAAGAACAACTCCAAATAAAACCAGAGAGACCAAAAATTAGAACATAAACAGCAGAATGAGTAGAAACCCACCAAGAAAATAGATACAAACATCAGGTAGTACCAAAATTTCAGTCACATTAGAGCAAAAATTCCCAAATAAACCCAAAGAGACCAAAATTAGAAGAGAAATGAGAGCTCGAGCCGAAACCCACCAAGAAAACAGAGACAAACATCAAGCAGAGAGAGTGAAAGCCGAAAATGAAAAGGAAAAACAAGAAGAACAAGTGAAATTGAGAGCAGCCTCCATTACAAAGAGCTCAAAAACCAAACAAAAGATCCAAACAAACATTTTAGGAGGAAGAAGAAGAAGAAGAAGAAGAAAGCAAGTAGAAAAATGAAAAATCAGGCACCTGAAGAATTAAAAACAGATAATGTGGAAGATTGGGTAGCAGTTGTTGCTCGATCTGACAAGATCTTCAAACTCAACCCTCTCTCTCTTCTCTCTATGAATCCCCTTTTCTCTCCTCTTCTCTTCCTCCTCCACTCTGAATAACAAGACAAACTAAAATGGAAAAAGAAAAAAGAAATGCTCCCACCCTTTTTTTTTCTTTCTTTTTCTATATTTTTCTTTTTTAATTTTTCCAATTGCTCGTCGAGATTTTAAAGTGACGTGCTCCAAAAACTGTCCTTTGGGTTTTGAACTGTGGGCGGTGGCTTCCATTTATATAAAATTTCAAAAAGAGATTTATAGTGTTTCTTTTCAAGCCACTTATTTATTTTAAATGGTAAAATTATTTAAAATATGGCTAAATATGGCTAAATATCACAATTTATCACTAATAAATTTTAATATCTATTAATTATAGAGTTATATATGATAGTAATTTATCAATATCTATCACTTATAAATAGTGATATTTTGATATATTTGTAAATATTTTGGTTTTTTTAAATCCTTTGTAAATTTTAAAAAAATATATGCTTTTGATCCTTAAATTTTGAGTCTAATTTTTATTTGATCATTAAACTTCAAAATATTACATTTTTAGTCATTAAGTTTTGAGTTTTATTTCAATTTAATCCTTAAGTTTCAAACTCTTACGATCTTACCCTTGAAATTTGAATTTTATTTCAATTTGGCTCCTAAGTTTTGAGACTTGCAACCTTGAATTTTCATTTTTTTAATATTTAATAAATTTTAAAAAATTATAATTAATTAAATTTCACTATTTTTTATCATTATCAAAATTAATATAAAAAGATAATTCTTCCAAAATATTTCATTTCATAATTATTTTAAATTAATTAATAAACATTAATATCAAGTACAGAAGTGAATATTTAGTAATAAAATAAAATATTAAAAGTGTAAATTCTAAAACCTAAAACTAAGATGAAACAAAACTCAAATCTCAATATTAAAATTAAAAAACTAAGATGAAACAAAACTCAAATCTCAATATTAAAATTAAAAATCTGAAAATTAAATTGAAATCAAACTGAAAATTTAATAACTAAAAGTATAATATTTGAAAATTTAGACACCAACTAAAAACTAAATCCAAAATTAATGAAAAAAAAAACATTTTTTTTATCCTTTGAATTTCCATGGATAGAAGTGAAAAAAGAAGTTTGGGGGAATTTATTTTCAATATTTGTGTGGTTTGGGAGGTAAGTAACGGCGGGACGTTAGTTTTAACGGCAGAAAATTTGAAAGAGTGTGGAGGCAAGCAAAAGAAGAACAATGTTGTTGCTGTGTGTTGGGACGTGGGACCCACCTACGAATGTCAATTTGCCTAATGCCTACAAATCAGATTTGTTTGGAGAACCCCCTCTTTTTTTATTCCTCATACACCAACCTTATTCTTCTCTTCTTTTCTTCTTTTTTTTTTCTCCTAAAATTTTATCAATTAATATTCGACTATTAGAATAAATGCATAGATGATTTTCAAATAAAATTATGACTAATAATCTAAATTGATTCATTTATAGAAGTTTAAGGGTTTAATTGATACAATTGTAAGTTTTACACAAGGTTTTTTCCAAACAGAACATAATAGATTTTATAAATTGATATACTTACAAAAGTTCAATGTTTAAATTGATATAATTATTAGTTTAGGGTTTAAAATAATACAATCTCTAAATTACTTTAGAGTATAAATTGATATGTCTTTTCATTTTCTTATACGTAAATTTTAAAAACTATACTTTTACTCTTGAATTTTGAGTTTATTTATTCTATTTGACCTTAGATTCCAAACTCTTATATTTTCTCCAGTCTAATGGATGGATGACCCAAAATTTGGAATGAAAATGATATTTTCCTTACTTTTAAAACATATTTTTTTTTCAAAGTCTTTGTTGATGTCATGTTCAAGTAAAGTTACTAAAACACGAAACCTCGCGCGCAGGCATATTGGCCTCTCACTCTCTCGCTCTTCTGGTTTCCTCTATCTCTCGCTCTCTCGCTCTCTCTCTTTTGGTCTCTGATTTCTTGCTCTCCCGCTCTCCCTCCCTCTCTTTCTCTCTCTCTCTCCCCACGGCATCTAACGTATCGAGTGATGTTCTAATGGCCAGCCACGACAATTTTACAACGTTCCAATGTATGTAACGAATGGAAAAAGAAAAAATGGAGAATGGTCGACGCCAATGGAGGAATGAATATCGAGAAGAAGAAGAAGAGGAAAAAAAGAAATTAAGGGTAATTTTGTAGAGGAAGAGGAAGTGGGAAAAAAGAAATTATGGGTATTGATTATATTCCAGGCAAGAAGGCAAAATAGTTTCAAAAATTGGGGCAAAACCTATTTTAGCTTTGGATTGGGTCTATTATACAATTATCTCTAGTTTTTCATCCTGAAATTTTAAGTTTTGTTTCTATTTGATCTCTAATTCTGAAATTTACACGTTTACCTATTTGTTAACCTTGTTGTCAATTATTATAGATCAATTTAGAAGAATTAAATTAATTCTTACCCATTTTTCATCATTATTAAAGAAACTACAAATCTTCACATCATAATTATTTTAAATTGGTTAACTAAAAGTTAACTCGACAATCAAAAGTGTGAGCATTAGAAAAAATTCAGTGGTAAAATATTAATAACTGAAATTTAGAGAACAAATGAAAAATAAACTCAAAGCTCAAAAAGGTAAAAACATAAAATTTTGAAACCTAGTGATTGAATAATAATCAAATTCAAAATTAAATGTGTAACATTTTGAAACTTAAAAACCAAATGAAAACTAAACTCAAAACCTGATAGACAATTATGAATTTGAGGTTGATAGTACAAACATTATGTCAATTAAACTATGCTCGTTTTGACATAGAGGAATTAATCATCTACTTTTTAGATAATAATTGATATATTATAATTATTATGTACTTTGCTTGACATTTTAAATGTTTCATTTTATATACCAACTACCAAGTTAAAAAAAAATTAAGAGGAAATTAAAACTATGTACTTTGCTTGTAACAAAATAAAATATCGAAGTAAATAGAACAATTAAAATATAAAGGCCAGAATAGATTAGGTATATTTTGTACAATCCGACCCAACTTTCAAGTTAGAGACAAATTGTAGTGTTCGCCTACAAAATTTTATGATAAAATTAAAAATCTTTTTATGTGTTGAGCATAGAAATTTTAAAAAGATAGAAAACTAAAAGTATTACCGTTTGATAACGTTTTCATTTTTCTGTTTTTTTTCTTGCTTCCTGTTTTGTATGTTTTAAGAATTGGAAACATAAATATGTTTAGTAACTATTTTTGTTTCTTATTTTTTTGAAAAAAAAAACAGAAATAGAAAATTATTTGATAATTATTTCTTGTTTCTCGTTTTTTGTATTTTTTTTCCTTTACATTTTCTCATGCTTTATAGTTTAAATATAATTTAATTATATAAACTACAAAATACATAGCATGCATTAAAATATAAAAAATAATTATTAAATATTTACGTTGTCAAATACATATAAGTCCTGATGTAAAATTGATAAAACTAATACAATTTTTTATGTCATTCATATATTGCTAAAATTTAATTTGCAATATCTCATTTAAGTCATTTGTCTTAATGTTGTTGACTCAAATTTAACTCAATTGTATTATTATCTAAATGTCGTGGTTGTAAAAATATTAAAGTGAACTTACATGAATATCTTAGTAAATAAAATTTATATATTGTAAAATTTTAATTGGTTTGGTATGTATTAAAAATAAAAAAATTAATAAAATTAAAATTAATATATAAACATGTATATTACAAAATTTAAAATTCAAAATTCAAAAAATATTTAAATATACATAGTGAAAATTTCAAATTTGAAAATCAAAATAATATAGAAATCTAAGTATTGGAAAAATTAAAATTCAAAATGAAATTAAACTTATAAATATAATATAGTAATAAAGAAAAAGCAAAAAAAAAAAAAAAAAGAAATATAGCCAAATTAATATAGAAAAGAAAGAAATATTAAGAAAAATAAAATAAAATGAAACGGTCTCAGGTGGGAATCATCCCACAACTATGAAGGCTAATAATGTCCCTACCAACCAGCCTAGCCAATTTTTTAATTTTCTTAGAAATGAAATTAAACATAATGTGAACGAAATAGTGATAAACTGGTAATTCCTCAAATTAATCCAATTTTTAGAAACGTTTCTCAAATATTAGAAACAAAAAATGGAAATATTATCAAACGGATCCTAAGTGTGGTAGTCATAGGACGTTTCAATCTATATATATTTTGTTGTTGGTAAGTAATTATAATATATTAAAGTCATGGGTTGGAAAGAAACAGATAGACATTTAAAACTGAGAATTGAGTATGTTACTTAACGTGTTCTTTTTATATCTAAACGATTATATAGTTCAACAACTAACATTATTCAATATATAAAAACAACTAAGTTTGAGAATGTTTTGTCGTACTCACTAATTTTGACTCATATAATTTTCTTCCTCGCTGTTAAATGGTTGACTGAAATGTATAGACGAATTGTGCATGTTGGGGTGATTTATGTTTCTTATATGCAAAATTGTCAAAGTTGTCAATGCATAGAGGCATAGTCTTATCATTCTTTTCGTATATGGAGTATACTAGATTAGGTGAAATGAGTTCTTACTTGTCTTTGTTGGTTAATACTCTCCTAAGAAATTTTAAGATGTTGATCTCAAACACCTTTTAAATCATCTTTTTTTCCCTTACGATTACAATCCTAAGAGATGTTGTGCACATTTGTGAAGATTATCGAGTATTTTTTTTTTTTTTTAGTGATTTTTGCTAAGTGAGAAGACAATAAGATAAGTAGACACTATTCAGTACATAAATTCTAATGTCAGTTTCTAATTGCCTAAACTCAGTAGAAGATTCATTGATTTATTTCTTCATCATCGACTATGATAACTGAAACGATGTGATGAATGATCCAAACAAAGGTAATGTCGTAGAAGACCTAGTTGCTTCTTGCACTTGCTCGAGTTTCTTGTCCCAGCTTAGGGGCAATTGCAACTAAAATTGGGCATAGCCGACATAGGGTTCCAATCTCTAAAGAGATCTACTATAGCTACTCGATCTCAATCAAATGGGGTTTTGAATCTATCTCTACATCTGAAATGTCTATATGAAAAATATACAACTCAATATCAATTTGAAACATCAAAGAAGTGTGCAGTTGGTAGGTCACCAAGTTATTTAAATAAGTTGTGTTTTTTAGTGGTTTCCCTATATGTTAAAATTTTTGTACCAATTCGGTAATCAAAACACTTAACCATGGACAATTAATCGAAACCACCAATCTAGGTAGGCGTTTTTCATAGGAGCTAGAATCATTTCTCATAAATTAATTTTGATATGCATTTTCCATAAAGATCGTAGATGGTGAAATTTCTCCAAAGATTAGTGTGACAAATAAATGCTACACTATAAACAAGTCTAATAAAAACTTCCATTATAGAAGGTGCAAATTTGAAATTACTCTAGTTGAAATTGTAACTAAAATCAAATTCCTCCTTGAAATTACAACTTAAATAAACATGAGAATGGTGATCTAGTTTCTATAAAGGGCTAATGGTGTCAACTTCTCAACTCACCCACCAATTAGGACAAGCACAAGTCTTAGGCAAAAAAAAAAAAAACATTAGGGTCATTGTTGATTAGATCTTGTGCCAATTCTTGTTCTCCTCATGCAATTGTGTCCCTTGACAAAGACTTGAATGTGTGGGCAAAGATGCTCAACTAAGCTCTGCCCATATTATTGACATCCAACATTTTAAATTATATATATATATATATATATATAGTTGAAACCAAAGCCCAAAGGGGACAAACAAAAAAGCATCCAAGGAATAATATATATGTATTATATAATTATAAGATCAATATTTTGATAGGATGACCCAAGTATTACCTAACCAAAGTGAATGACATAAACCTCTAAAATTTCCATTTAAGAAATTGAGTTTCACATGGCCCTCTTTTTACAAAGCAATAAAATTTCTATTTAAATTTGTTGCAATTGTAATGACTTTTTTTTTTATTATTATTCATAATTCACAAAATATTGATAATACTTTTTATATTACAATTGATTGATTATGTTTACTTGAGAAAGTGGCGTAAAATCAGAGTCTTGAAAAAAAAACGTATCAAATGAACTTTATTTATTTTTTTTTTTGTCATGATTTCAAATTTATCTAATATAAAATTAATTATTAATACTAAAGTTTTAGCTATGATTACAATTTTCATACGAAATTTTTTTGCATGTAATTAATCTAATCAAGTTAAATATAATATAATATTTTTTTTTAAGTACAATAATTACGGAGATGGAGATTGTACCTGAAACTTATCTCAATTATCATTCTTCTAACTTCATTATGAGTTTGATTTTCTATCACAATTTCAAATTTATTGTGGACTAGGTTTAAAATGTAGATGTTGAAGGAAATATCGATAAATTGTCAATATTGAAGGATAATTCCTAGAAAAATTAAAAACATTAAAAATTAAAAAAAATATATATTTAAATTAGTCAATAGAATATTGTACACTTTTTTAACAAATTAAAATGTTTATTATCGATGTTATATCCACATTTATGACATCTTTATTTTATCACTATAATTTTTTTGTTTCAAAAATTTTTTACAATATAATAATGAAAATGTTGATTCATCTTTTTTGTCGATGTCTGACCTATAGAAATATGAAAATATCAACCAAAAAAATATCGTATATCGAAATTTTTTTTATTGTTTTATTCTTATTAATAAGGAAAGTTCAGAGAAATAGCATTGATTCTTTTCTTTTTCTTTAAATTATACAAAGGAGTTTGTATAAGACTGGACTACGAAATGTGTCTCATTATATAACACCGTTCATGATAGTGACTTTCATTTCACTAGGATGACCATAGGTAACATGACCTTAATCTTGAGTGAGTTTGGAGCTCCTGCCTATGAGGGTAGTCCTTTGATTTGCATAGGTGCGAGTGGCCAGATTGTCGACTCAAACCTACCACTTTGGGGATTCGTCTGATTGGGGAGCTGGAACTCAACTACACAGATAGAATTAGAATTCACTCCTTCCCTAAAGTAGGGGTAAGTAGATAGATTTCTCCCTTAAGAGTTGATTCCGGGGCTTGAACAATGTGGCGCCACACACATTCTCATGGCCCGAGAGGTGTTCACTCATAGTAGGACTATGATGTATTGTTCATTAGAGGAATAGTGGTACTTAAGGAGTTAGATGTAACTATAAGGGAAAAATGGTAAATTGGCCAAACTGTACTTATGAGCAATCTTTGAAGGGTTATTGTACTATTGATTGGTTATATCCAATGAACATAGAAATATATCTGTAGTGAGAAGAGTGCAGTTGTCGGTCTTTAGTGGAGTGTTTGACAGTTAACGGATGGTGGATTTCGTGATTAAAGAGTTTAGTCAGCTATTCACGTACGGTTGGAGCTTCAAGCTATAGGTCCATAAGGTCCCCTTAGTAGCTCAATGGATTCAAGTTGAGAATCAGTTTTTGAGTTAGTTTGAAGTGTTCAAATTAACAAGAGGGATATAATTGTTTTGATGTATGAGATACATTAAATGGAGGATTTAATATAAATATGATTTATATCAAGTAAATGAGAAAGAAACTATGGTTTAAATATTACATATGATGTGATATTAAAATTATAGATTATAAATATAATATGATAAGTTAGTTATTATATTTATTTATAATTAAAACAATTATATGATAATTTTGGTTGGTTATTTTCTCTATTAACCATGAAAGTGGGAGGTTATTTTCAGTTTTGAATAACTGAAGGATGAAATGAAAAGAGTTTTCATTTTACATGAGATCGTTTCATTGTGTGCATTACTAATCGTTTAGCTCACGAGAGACTACACGATAGCCTTCTAAGTGAGATACTAAACGATCGCGCAAAACACCTTTTACTAAACTATCGTAAAATGATCTAGCGATTTACTAAATGATCGTGTAAAAGATCCGACACTTGATAAACGATCGTGTAAATAATCTAGCGTGTTTTACTAAACGATCATGTACCTTCAAGTTTTACTAAACGATCAAGCATCTTAGTCTATGCGATAGACAAATTTTTCTCCCACTTGCTTGGTCGTATAGTTCGGTTCGTTGCCTTCCTCCATCCCTCTACCAAATCCAACAGAGCACACACCTCCTAGATTCTCACTCCAAGAATCCAAGGTTGTTGAGTGGTGGTGTCGAAGGGCGTTTGTTCGTGGAGAAGACTGTTCATGATTACCAGATGATTGGGTAGGCGATCTGAACGAGAGCAAGAGGTTGCTGTCCAAGTCTTCACGAGAGCGAGAGATTCACAGAAGAAGAGTTTTTCAAAAGTATGTCTCTCGTTTCCTTTTGTATTAAATTACTAAAGCATGTTATAATTTGTTCTAAGATGCATAACTATTCTATCTGTTAGTGAATGCGTTTAATTCTTTCACAATGGGCTTGGAAAGATCTTGCTTCCGCTCACTGGTTCTCTTTGATAAGAGTTCCTTCACAAGTAAATTATAGCATGCTTCAAGGAATAAACAGAAAAGGATCGAGTAAGACAAACCTTTGAAGAACTTTTCTTCTAGTCTACCCTCGATCAATCAACCAAGCATCCAAGAAAACTCGATCAAGTGCACAAATGCAACAAACCAACCCAACAAACTCGAACTGATAGAAACGTGAACACAATCGAGTAACACTCGATCCTCGATCCTCGAACAGCAAACTTGACACTACCAAAAAGCTACTTTGGTATTCTCGGTGTGAGAATCCATGAGGTGTAAATTCTATATGGATTTGGTAGAGGGAATGAGGAACTATATGATCGAGTAAACGATCGAGTAAGTAGGAGAAAGGCTAAGTCTATCGTTTAGACTGGGTATTCGATCGTTTAGTATCGAGGAGCTATCGTCTAGTAAACTCGGTCCTTGATTGTGCACACAAAGTTATCGTATAGCCTTTTTTTTTTCTTTTTTTGCGATTGGAATTCCTTCATTCTGAAAAAATGAAAATCATTTTCATTTTATCCATCAGTTATCAAAACTAAATATAACTTCCCACTCATTCGGTTATTGGAGAAAACCGAATTATCTCATAATTGATTTAATTATAAATAAATATAATAAGTAATTTATCATATTATATTTATAACCTATAGTTTTAATATCACATCATATGCAACATATAAACAATAGTTCTTTTTCTTCTTTATTGCATTTAATATAAATCATACTTATATTAATTCCTCCAATTAATGTATCTAATATATCAAATCAATTATATCACATATAATTGAATTAATTGAATTATATCATATATAATCAAATTCCCTTTTGTTAATTTGAATACTTCAAACTAACCCAAAATTTGATTCTCAACATGAATCCATTGAGCTACCAAGAGGACTTTATGGACTTGTAGCTTGAAGCTCCAACGGTCCATGAATAGCTGACTAAACTCTTTAATCACGATATCCACCATCTGTTAACTGTTGAGCATTCCACTAAAGACCGATAGCTGCACTCTTCGCACTACAGATATATTTCTGTGTCCATTGGATATAATCAATCAATAATACGATGACCCTTCACAAATCGTTCATAAGTACAATTGGGCCAATTTACCGTTTTGCCCATATAGTTACATCTAACTCCTTAACTGATTCCTCTAATGAACAATACATCATAGTCCCACTATGAGTGAACATTTCTCGGGCTATGAGGAGGTGTAGCGCCATATTGTTCAAGCCCTGGATTCAGCCGTTAAAGGATCAATTTATCTACTTATCCCTGCTTCGGGGAAGGAGTGAATTCCGTCTTGTGTAGCTGAGTTCCCAACTCCCCAGTTAGACGAATCCCCAAAGTAATTGGTAGTTTGAGTTGGCGATCTGGCCACTTGCACCTATGCAAATCAAAGGACCACCCTCATAGGCAGGAGTTCACAACTCACTCAGGATTAAGGTCATGTTACCTATGGTCATCCTAGTGAAATGAAAGTCTTTGTCATGAATGGCGTTATATAACGAGACTAAACATTTCATGGTCCGGTCTTATATAAACTTCTTTGTATAGAGCATCCCCGCTCGCATGTCCAACACGTAAATGGTCAGGATCAGAACATTTGTAGCACTTTACAACACTTGTAACATCTACAAATGGGGTCACACTCGTAGTGTCACCAAGATAAGGTTTCCTTTCTTTATCCATATACTACAGACCATTTAGGTTATCATTTAAAGCACGATCCACTTGTATGTCTCCACATACATGCTTAAGTTACAACGACAACCAGGGATCTTAGTTTATTGGTTTGTGGTTAATGCAACTAAAAAATCTCATATTTCATAGACTGTAGTGAATAAAATATCTCATATTATTACATCACAAATGTTTGTTCATACATATGTTTACAAACTACAGGACCCTATGAGATTTAGGACATCAACCCCAACAATTAGTACGATTTCCTCTTTTTCCTGACATGACATATCTTATTGAAATATCATTATTATCTTTAGGTACTTCACCTTCCTCACTAGTCATGTCGAGGATTTCTTCATGGGTATTTACGTCCTCAACCAAGTCTTTTTCACTATTAATTATTTTTCATTTTCGAGGATTTTTATCTTTGGAACCCACTGGTCTACCACGCTTCTTGTGTGTTCCAGACTCATTAGTGACAACTTGTTGTGTTGAGATATCAATTTTTTATGGAACATTTGCAACTGGTATATGTGACCTAGTTACTTTCTTTGCATCTATAAATAGATCTGGTAATTTATTTGTTATATTTTGTAAATTAATTATTTTCTTAACTTCAAGTTCACATTGGTCTGTATAGGGGTCTAAATGAGTCAATAATAATGCATTCCATGTAATTTCTTTTTTCAACTTCTTAATTCCTCCCTTTAATGTTAGAAAATTTGTCACATTAAAATGACAATCAGCAACACGTGCAGTAAATACATCACCCGTCAGGGGTTCAAGATATTTAATAGTTGATGGGGAATCAATCCAACATATATTCCTAACCTCCTTTGAGGACCCATCTTAGTGCGTTGTAGTAGAGTAATTGGAACATATACTACACACCCAAAAATTCTCAGATGGAAAATATTTGGCTCATGACCATAAGGTAATTATAATGGTGAGTACTTATGATAAGCTACTGACCTAATGAATACAAGTGACGCTGCATGCAAAATAGCATGTTCCCACATAGATGAAGAAAGCTTAACTCTCATAAGTAATGGTCTTGCAATTAATTGCAAACGTTTTATAAATGATTCTGTTAAACCATTTTGTTTATGAACATGAGCTACGGGATATTGAACACTTATTCCAATTGACATACAATAATTATCAAAAGCTTGGGATGTAAATTCACCAGCATTATTAAGACGAATGATCTTAATTGTATAATCGGGAAATTGTGCTCTTAACTTAATTATTTGAGCAAGTAATCTTGCAAATGTAAGATTTCGACTTGATAATAAGCACACGTGTGACCATCCACTGGATGCATCTATCAAAACCATAAAATATCTAAATGGTTCACTTGATGGGTTAATAGGTCCACATATATCACCATAAATTCGTTCTAAAAATGCAGGTGATTCAGTCATCATTTTGGCTGGTGATGGTTTAATTATCAATTTTCCTTGAGAGTAAGCATCACATGATAATTAATTAGATTGAAGAATCTTTTGGTTTTTCAATGGATGTCCATTTGTATTCTCAATAATTCTCCTCATCATTATAGATCTTGGATGACCCAATCGGTCATGCTAAATTGTAAATATGTTTGGATTCATGAACTTCAGGTTCATTGTTGCATATATTTCAATTACTCATATATAAGTATAATATAATCCAGAAGATAAAGGAAACAACTCTTCCAATATACGTTTTCATTTGAGACAGTAGATATGATATATAGATATTTCACATTATTCTTACTATTAGTCTCAATATGATAACCATTGTAACATATATCTTTAAAACTTAGAAGATTTCTCTTCGATTAACTAGAGAACAATGCATTGTCAATTGTAAGTTTTGTTCCTCTAGGAAAAATAATATTTGTTTTTCCAAAACCTTCGATCAAGTTTGCATAATTTGAGCATTGTCAATTTGGAAAAATATTTTTTATTTATAAGTATTGTGTGTGTAGTTGCACTGTCTGCCAGACATAGATCTTCTTTGCTCATTTTTTAATCACCCAACATATGAAAATGATCCATATTTCTTTATTAAAAGAAAATAATTACAATAAGAAAAACAACACTTAAAATACACAAAAGTTACTAAAAAAAACATGAAGATAGGTAAAAAAAAAACAATAACATTAAGCTTAGATATTCTCAAAATCAAAAGAAACACTTGATGTTCCATCAACTACGTCGATCTTTTCTTTAGGAGATTCAAAGAAGTCCGTCACATCCAAATTTGTCATATAGGATAGGTTAAATATATCATTATTCTGGTATGCAAAATTTGTTTCCACATTTTTTCCTTTTTCCTTCAGAGAGGCTTGATAGAAGTCAACTAAGTGTTTTGACGTACAGCGGGTACGTGACCAATACCCAGTCATTCCGTATCGTAAGCATTTATTTTCAACACTTTTTGAATTCTTATCTTGTAGAGATTTTCTTTGTGATCATCATTTTGTGTGGTTCTTTTGAAATTTAAATGATTAAAACGACCACAAGGAAAATAATAATTATTTCTTCCTCTGTCACGGTCACGACCTTGACCGCGACCACGACCTTGACCATGATTATTATTAAAATTCACAGTATTCACTTTAGGGAATGATGTCGTTCCGGTTGGTTGAGATTCATGATTTTTCATCAATAACTAGTTATTTTGTTCGACCACGAGAAGACATGAAATTAATTCAGAATACTATTTAAAACCTTTCTCTCAATATTGCTGCTGTAGGAGCATATTCAGACATGAAATGTAGAAAATGTTTTCTCTAACATATCAATATCAGTAATTTTTTCTTTGCATAACAATAATTTTGAACCGATTTTAAATAATGTAGAGTTGTAATCACTTCCTGATTTGAAATTTTGTAGCCTCAAGTGCATCCACTCATAACGAGCTTTAGGAACAATAACTATCTTTTGATGATCATACCTCTCTTTCAAAATTTTTCATAAGATACAGGCATCTTTTATTGTAAGATACTCTATTTTCGATCCCTCATGGATAATGATGATGAAAGAAAATCATAGCTTTTACTTTATCTTGACTGGATGTCGTATTTTCTTCTTTAATTGTTTCTCCCAAGTTCATAGCATCCATGTGAATTTCGGCATCAAGTACTCATGACAAATAATTATTGTCGTTAATATCAAGGGCGGCAAATTCTAATTTGTTAGAAATATTATACTTATGTTAGAAATTTAATAGATATTGAATATGCAAAATAATATTAAATTTATTAATTATAACGAAGAGGGAAAAACCGACATATCTTTAGGACCTACCTTTAGCGGGGGAAACGATAAGAGCTCATGCTGATAATGTATTGTAAAATTGAGGAGCACAACGGGAACACGGATATAGAGAAAATATAATATAATAATATTGAATATATAAAATATAATATAAAATAAAATAACTAAAAACATAAAATAACGAAAATTATAAAATTGAATAATATGTAAATTAGTGGAATTTTGAAGTGGAATTCTCACTAATGTATATGTAATTTTCAGATCCACTAAATGTCACTATTTATAGACAAAGTGACAAGTAGGATGTGGACTTACATGGACACCGAGCAAAAATAATTACAAGGCACATGGATAAAATGAAGGGTGACACATGGCTTTGGGATACTAAGAAATGAGCATCTATTTATTATTGTAATATTCATAATAAAATTACATTTAATTATAAATACATTAAATTTAAAAATATTTGTTTTTAATTAGCAACCCATCAATTTGTAACCATCAAAAACTTATGAAGCCCCACTTGAAGTCTTTGTTCCATAGTGAAGCTTGATTCTCCTTAAATTCTGCTCGACTTCACATAATTACAACTTCTCTTCGCTGTAAATTTGTACGACATTTAAAGTGTGTTCTTGATATTTTCTTGAAGTTCATATGGCATGATTGAGATTCTTCGTCATATTATAAATATTTTTTAAATAAATTACAAAGATCTGGGTTATTTTCTCTAATTTAGCCCCTAAAAATCAACTCATTTTTGTACAAATAATCATATAACCTAGTAGATAATAGACCACCTTTTTTCCCTTTTTTGTTTTTCTCAAATTTCACGTATTTTTCAAGGGTGTGTTTCGTTTAACTTTTCAAATATTTATCTTTGGAAAAAATTATTTTTGAAAAAAGTTAAGAGTGTTTGACAGTTATTCAAAATAACTTTTGGAACAATGAATTTATGAATAAGTTGGTTTGAGAGAAACATTTGAAATAAACTTCTATAGAAAAAAAGAATTTTTGGATGTTTAATAACTAATCTCTTCCTAATTTGTATATCACATAGAATTACAAAATATTCTTACTAATCATCTACCTCACTGCCAATATGGTTGCAGTCAGCTACCATCGCCCACTGTTGGCCACCTCTAGTAACCAATTCTGATGACAACCATCACCAGGGAAAACTACCTCTAGTGACTAACATCGGTAACCAACTCCGATTATCACCTCCAGCGAACAACTTTGGCTAACACCACTGATGGCCACTAGAGGTGCCCATCTCCAACATCCACCTCTGACGATGAATTCAACAACCAACTCTGGCAACCATCTCTAGTGACCACCTCTGACAACCAACTCTCAACAATGACTACCTCCAACGTCTAACTCTAGCGACCAACTACATCGATTATCTCCAAAGACCAATTCTAAAGATTAACTTAATGACCAATTAGATAAATCATATGCTAAAAAAGCTTTGGCTATGAAAGTATTTTGGGCAAGATACACTTTTGTTCCTCTGAGGTTTGAGCTTAATGTCTATTTGATCACCGAGGTTTCAAAAGCTACATTTTAGTCCATGAGATTTGGGAAATAGTTCTAAATGATCCCTAGGTTAATTTAACTATTAGTTGACTAACAAAAATTTGACGTGACATGTTGAGGTGGCAAATTTAAAATGAGACGGAGAGTTTTCCTAATTTTATATTATTTTTTTATAATACAGGATCTCTTTCAATTATTTTTTTAGTTTTTTAATCTTTCTTTCCTCCTCATCCTTATTGGTGCTATCCATCTTTCCCCCTTTCTCTCTCTTTTTTTCTCTAATCTTATCCACATCAAATTTCCTCCCAACCATCCAAAAATTCCCCCAAGCGCCCTCAAATCTCCATTAATGACATCTCTTCAAAGCCCTCTCACTTCAAATTCTCAATCTAATACCTAAAATGAATTGAGTTTGCTAAATTTTGTGACCCATTTGGGTTTCTTTTGCCCATAAGTAACCTCCATTACTTAAGCTTCATTCAATTTTAAATGTCTCTCAAGTGCCCTTGTTAGCAATAATATATGTAAGTAATTTAACCAATGATATAAAATTAATAAATAATCACACCTCATTTAGAATTAGCCACCTCAACGTGCCACATCAAATTTTCGTTAGTCAGCTAACGGTCAAATTAATCTAGAGACTATTTAAAACTATTTTTCAAACCTCATGGACTAAAATGTAGTTTTTGAAATCTCAGGGACCAAATAGATACTAACCCAAAACTCAATGACCAAAAATGTATTTTGTCCAAGTATTCTTAAATACGATATTAAAATTATATTAATTTGATGATAATAAAACACTTTTAAGTATATAACAAACCAAAATAAATTTGTTTGCTTTTTATAAAGGTGTCAAATTTAGTTCTAATGCTTTAATTTTTTTTTTTTTTTCCAATTTAGTCATTCACAGTGGGTGAATGTAAAAGTTAATGGATTGAAAAACATGCATGCCAAAATACGGGGAAACGACCAAATTTTAGAGGTAAAAAATGTCATTCAAGATTAAATTTTAAAAAAAAAAAAAAAGTACCAATTTTTAGATAGTTGGAGGAGCAAATAGTAAATTTTCTCTATTAGATGATATGTCTTCTTCTAAGATTTTGTCAATTTATTAAGAATTGCGACGTGTAACCTTGTCATTAACTAATTTTAAAATCTCCCAATAGTAAAAAAAATTAAACTGAAACTTGTTTTTAGTACAACAATTGTATTGGATGAGAGATTAAACTTGGATCGGAGTGCATATCAATATCGTTTAGTTAAACTCACTTTGGCATTAATTGAAACTCTTAAACTATATAAATTAAGTTGAAAAAATATTTAAATATTATAGATTAAGGTATAGATTTAAATTCTATTTTAGCCCCTCAATTTTGAATATTGTTCTATTTTGGTCCCTGAACTTTAAAAAAAGTTCGTTTTAGTCTATAAACTTTTAAAAATATTTATTTTAAACTCTACTATTAAAATTATGTTAACACTTCAACAAAAATGTGAGGGAGTTTGTATTTTTTGGATGATTAGGCTCTAGATGTATTGAGCAAGATGAAGGTGAAATAAAATGTCAACAACCAACACATCCAAATACTGAACAACCAAAATTTTGAGCTAAAAATGTCTTTTAAATTCTTCCAGTTTACCACCTTATTCAAAATTGAAACTCTAGATTTTTTTGTTGGGGTTGATGCCCAAATCTCATAGGGTCCAGTAGTTTGTAAACATGTGTATGAACAAACTTTTTTTATGTAATAATATGAGATATTTTCTTCACTATTGTCTTTGTAATATGAGATATTTTAGTTGCATTAACCACAAACCAATAAACTAAGATCCTTAGTTATCTTTGTAACTTAAGTAGGTATGTGATGACATACAAGTGGATCGTGCTTTAAGTGATTACCTAAATAGTCTATAGTATATGGATAAATGAGGGAAACTTTATCCTGTCGATGCTATGAGTGTGGCCCACTTTGTAGATGTTACAAGTGTTGTAAAGTACTACAAATGGTCTGATCCTAACCATTCATGTATTAGACATGCGAGTGGGGATGTTCTATACAAAAGAGTTTGTATAAGACCGGACTACGAAATGTTTAGTCTCGTTATATAACGCCGTTCATGATAGAGACTTTCATTTCACTAGGATGACCATAGGTAACATGACTTTAATCCTGAGTGAGTTGGGAACTCCTGCCTATGAGGGCGGTCCTTTGATTTGTATGGATGCAAGTGGCCAGGTCGCCGATTCAAACCTACCATTTTGGGGATTCGTTTGATTTGGGAGCTGGGAACTCAGCTACACAAGATGGAGTCTGTCTCTTATACACATCTAGATGTGTATAAGAGACAGCCTCAATCCTAAGTGAGTTGGAAACTCCTGCCATTGAGGGCGGTCATTTGATTTGTATGGATGCAAGTGGCCAGGTCGTCGATTCAAACCTACCATTTTGGGGATTCGTTTGATTTGGGAGCTGGGAACTCAGCTACACAAGATGGAGTTCACTCCTTCCTCGATTTAGGGGTAAGTAGATAAATTGTTGCCTTACGGGCTGATTCCGGGACTTGAACAATATGGCGCCACACCTTCTCTTGGCCCGAGAAGGATTTACTCATAGTAGGACTATGATGTATTGTTCATTAGAGGAATCAATGGTACTAGAGGAGTTAGACGTAATTATAAGGGCAAAATGGTAAATTGGCCCGATTGTACTTACGAGCAATTTGTGAAGAGTCATCATACTATTGATTGGTTATATTCAATGGATACAGAAATATATTTGTAGAACGAAGAATGCAACTATCAGTCTTTAGTGGAATGCCTGGCAGTTAACGGATGGTGGATATCGTGATTAAAGAGTTTAGTCAGTTATTCACATACCGTTGAAGCTTCAAGCTACAAGTCCAAAAGGTCCTCTTGGTAGCTCAATAGATTCATGTTGAGAATCAGTTTTTCCGTTAGTTTGAAGTGTTCAAACTAACAAGAGGAAATTTGATTATATATGATGCAATTAAATTGCATCAATTATATGAGATATAATTGACTTAATGTATTTGATACATTGTTTGGAGGAATTATTATTAAATGCTATAAGGGAGAAAAAGAACTATAGTTTATATATTGCATGAGATGTGATATTGAAACTATAGGTTATGAATATATTGATTATATTTGTAATTAAATCAATTATAGGATAATTGGTTACGATTTTTTCTCCCATAACAAACTTAGTAGGAAGTTGTGATCAGTTATGGTAACTAATGGATAAAATGAAAATTGTATTCATTTTTACATAAGGTGATCAAAAGATTTTTCCCAACCAAACTCCCGATGATAGAGGATCTCCCGATACATTTTCCACCCTTTCCCATCGATTTCTACTGTCGGGAGAAGTGCGATTTCTTGTAGTGTTTGTGTTCTTTCGGGTTCACTCCTATGACTGTTTTGTGCACCCTCGGATTCACACCTATGACTGTTTTGTGTACCCTCAGGTACACACCCATGGCTGAATATATGCTCCTTCGAGATTGCACCTACGACTGATATGTGTTCCTTTGGGATACATGCCTATGACTGCTATGTTTTCCTTCTGAATCATGTTTACGACTGATTTGTAACTATTTGGGTCACCACGACTTATATACTATAGGATGTACATCGTTGCCTAGATAAGAAGGTTAACATGTTTACCTAGAGGGTCCAGTAATGAGTCACTTACTAAATATTTCATACTTACTTTTTCTTATTTTATGTTTTTCAAATAAGAACAAAAATAGGGTCAACGAGTGACAAGCGAGACCCATGACAGTGCCATATGGGACAAGAGAAATCGCTTCCACTCAATCTATGTTTTTAAGCTATTTGAATATTTTGAATTAGATCTTGATGTTGGACAGAAAACTTTATTGTTTTGATTGTTTTTTTTTTTTTATAAATGTTTTTTCAGGGAACCTCAAGTAATTGTTTCATTTGTTTGTTTAAGTATTAATTTAATAAATTGATTTAAAATTGTCACCCCTGTTTTAATAAATTTTTTCTTTAATGGTCAAAATGCTTTGGATGTAAATGTGCAATAGTAAGGTAACAACCTTTATTAGAGTTCTTGGATGGTCGAGTCGTTATAAAAATAAGCATTTTTTAAAGTTTATGATTAAAATGGATAAATTTAGGGACCAAAATAAAATAATATTCAAAGTTCAAGAACTAAAACGAATATTTTTTAAAGTTTAATTACCAAAATAGAATATTAATCGAAGTTTAGAGATCAAATTAGAATTTAAACCTAAAATATACCTTCATTTAATATGTCGAAAAAAAAAAGAAAGCTTTTTACTCCCACTATAAAACAGTCACGGTAAAAATAAAGTTAGAAGTTTATTTGGAGTTGCCTTACAGTTATTTACTTTTTTTCGTTGTTGGGTTCTACAAATTTATTTATTTCATTAACTCGAATTTATTATTGTCAAAGTAATTTGCCATAAATAATTAGGCTGAAATTTATACTTCCACTTCTAAAAAATATAGCAATACAATTTAAGTTCAAAGTTATTATTTTTTATTTTTTTGGAAGAAGTAAAAGTTTATTTTTTACTCAAAAAAATCAGTTTGTCTAAATTTTGTCGCTTGAATAAATTTTTTAATTTTTAATTATTAACCATATCAATTAAAACTCTAAACTTTTAATAATGAATCAATTTAAATTTTGAGTTGAGATTTCATCTAAAATCATCTAACATAATTCTCACATATTTGTTAGACTTCTTTAAATATTGTTAGTGCAATATTAGAGAAAAATATCATAATCAATATAAGCACACTTTTTCATCTTCTCTTCCTTTATTTTTCTCTACCTTTTTTTTGAAAGATTTAAGGGATTTTTTCCCCTAATTTGGTGAAACTTTAGAGAAAAATAATATTATTTAAGTGATATTTAGTTCATTTTAAATAAATAATAATAATTATGCATCATTAACCCATCGATCTAAGTTAATTCATTTATAAAAATTTATAAATTTAATTGATCAAGTTAAAGTTTTTTTATTGGTGCTACTAGTGTTAGCATTTCGTTTTAAAACAGTTAATGCATGTGGTATAATATTTCTTTTAATGCAAGAGTTAATCTAAATTATAGAAAAATAAAACAATCAAATAGATAATAGCATTTCTTACATTAAATTTGAGCAGCTTTTCATATGTTTGATATCTCTATTTTATTTTTACTTATTTAGAAAAAAAAATTACATGATAACTTTTTTTTTCTTTGAGACTTTGATTGATACAACATCCAAAATTTAGTGTTAAAAATTAAAGGATTAAATATTAAGAAAAACAAACTCTAAACTTTATATTTTGTTTAAAAAAATATTCTTATCATTTCAAAAATTTGAATATCAGCCTTGATCCTTCATAAATGTTTCAAAACTAGTCTAAGAGTATTAGGATAAAAAATAAGACGTTATCTAGAAAGAAAATAAAAATCCAAATAATATCACACCTATGAAGCACAGATACAGATACGGCTACATAATACAGATACGATCGGATACGGCGATTTGTCAATTTCTGAAAAATTAAGATACGGATACGTCTAAGGATGCGTCATTTTTTATATATATTTTTAATATATATATTTCTAAAAAACGAGGATACTGATACGTTGAAGAAAAAATTTCTTTTTCTTTAAAAAAATCTAAGATATAGATAAATTTAGCATACAAGTTAATAACATTAGTACAAAATAGAATACAAACACTGAAATACAATACAAAAAAACAACATCTAAGATGTTGAAGTACAATATTTAATAAAATGCAATAGAAAAATGACTCATATTGCAAAGTAGAAAAATAAGAAGATTAGAGAAAGAAGTATGAAGATAAACGAAAAATTTCTTTATTGAATTGGTGAAGATATACAAATGGTTTATATTTTGGTAGACTTTGTAGGGACTCAAATGTGAAGATAAAGATTAGATGATTCTAGTATAGAGTTTGGTCCATTATTTATTTTTGTTTTATTTTTAGTTTTGAACTCGAGTAGTGAGCTTTTTAAATAGGTTGTTTAGTTTTAGATTGGAAAATATTAGATGAGTTACTTACCTTTTTCTTTTAAAAAAGTATGCGTAGAAATAGATACGTCAAATCGCGTGTTAGATACATATATATGGAAGTATTCGATACGTGTCTGATACGAATTTTTTGCTCCACATGAAGTATCTGTACTTCATAGTATCACACCATTCCAAATCACGGTCGCTCTTGTTCCAATTATTAGTTTTTATATAAAATGAAAAAAAATTGTGGATAATCCAATGAGGGAAGATGAACGGCGTTAGTTAACGATGGAATAAATTGGATGGTGGATAATTAATTGGAAAGTTGAAAAAGTGTGACAGTGAGCTTATTAAATGTTTTTAGAATTCAAGGACTATTGGTTGGTTATTCTTTCTCTTTCTCTTTTTCCTTTTTTACCCCTTCTCTTTTTCCTCATTTTTTTTTACTTTTTTTTTCCCTCTCCATTTTCAATTTTTTACCCTTTTCCATAAGTTTCTTAAGTAAATTACTACATTATCAATATAAGTGAACAAATGATAAATAAAAGGAAAAACTATTTTTTTTATATTCCTGACTTTTAAAAAACATGTCTTTTCGGTGAGTCTTCAAAATATATCTTTTTAGTCATCAAATTTTTCAGAATGGATAGATTTAGTTCTTGAGTCTTTAAAATGTACCCCTTTAGACCCAAAATTTTTAAGAATAGATTTAAAAAGTTGTTTAGTATTTTTATTTTTCTTTAACTATAGGACATTTTGAATTATGAAAATAAGTTTAGAATCAATTTAGAGAGAATAGGTAATTTCTTAATTTAAAATAATAAAAAAATTATTGCAGTGATCTTTTAAACCTATTTTTAAAAGCTCAGTGACTAAGACTCCGTTTGGTAACCATTTAGTTTTTTGTTTTTATTTTTGAAAATTAAGCCTATTTCATCAACATTTCTTACAATGATTGACATTTTTCTTAAGTATAATGGATGAATTTTTAATTGAATTCTAAAAACAAAAACAACTTTTTGAAAACTATTTTTTTAATTCTCAAAATTTGACTTGATTTTTTAAATCATTGGTAAAAAGTAGATAGCAGATGAAGAAATTTGGAGGTGAAAGTAGTGTCTATAAGTTTAATTTTAAAAAACAAAATGGTTATCAAATGGAGTGTAAAAAAATATGTTTTAAAAACTTAGGGATCAAATGGACTATTATAAAAAACTCGAGGACTAAAAGTATATGTTTTGAAAATTCAAATATCAAACCCACGTATTCTTTCAAAACTCAAGAACTAAAAAAAAGTTACTTTTCCTTAACAAAAACATATAATTTAGAATGGATGTTATTTCTGTATAACATTTAGTAAAGTTGATAGTCTGTTAAGCTTAATTGAAGTTGACAATACAATAGCAATGTTGTAGTAAAAAAAGATAGAAAAGTATTTTTTTTTTTTTACCAATAAAAGATCAACCAAAATAATCAACATGAGTATAACTCAACTGGTTAAAAATATATATTTAGCCAAATGTTAGAGGTTCACAATTTTCACCACGTTTTTTGTTGAGAATGCTACCAAAGTCCTACATTGGCATTAGATAAAGAGAGGATAATGGGTATATAAGGGACGACATGTAACGATCCGACCCCCTAGGACCTAGGTAAGGCCGTTACTAAAATAAATGCATGCAAAGAATGCATTCTCTGGGCACATAGGATTAAACGTAAAGCTGCGCTTTCTTGGCGGAGTTTTAGGCGGCAAGAGACTTTAGGGCTTGAAAGCGAATTTGGAAGTAGGCCTCGCTTTTCGGTCGATCCGGAATGGATCGGTTAAACATTCTATTAGGGAGCCTGGTCTTGACTCTTCTGTGTGGTATTCATTCTCGTTCGGCTCTTGGAATCACATCCAGCCGTGGTTGGAACAGCTCGCAAAATCCAACCACTTCGGCTCGAACCCGCAACTTCCGCCTTGACAGGGCGGTGGGCGAGCATCCGGAATAACTAATGAATTACAACTCTATTGTACCGCAATTGGTGCATTAGTCTTTGCAGCCTTAATGCTTTTTGCCGGTTTTCGTGGCGTGCCTATTCTCCTTGTCCACAGGGTACCTTTGTTTCCACGACGGCATCTAGAGCATTCCAACAAACTGACTTCTTGATCTTCGAGAAGGGTAGGCTCGCAGCTTCGCTCAGCGGAAGAGCATTTCGAAACTATTAGTCAAGCGGGAGCGCCCAACCTATGGGCTTTGAAAGGATAGGGGAAGGGAATAAAACAAAGAGGGTCACTCCTTTTAGGAACATGGCTCGTTCATGAGAACGACGCTCAGTCATTTGAAGTAAATGCTATTAAAAACAAGAGAAGTTCAAAAGACGTTTATTAAATACAATTGTTAAAAACAATAATAGGGTACCCATAAATCATAAAGGTTAATAAGTATATATGAAAAACAATTCTTAATAATAAGTTTCAAACATCAAAACTAAATATTAAGAGAAACATGAAAAGAACTCTAAATCTCATGATGCGGAAGCATAAAAAAAACTAGTCCCAGTGGCTCGATCATGAATTCCGCTGGGCCATCGCCGATGCATCTCTACCCTTACCTGAAACATCAACATAAGAAAGAATGAGTATAAAATACTCAGTAAGTAACCCCACCACTAGGGTCAGGCTAGGCATCTATGTCCTCTAGATACCCATATATGGCACATAAATACATGTAACGTTAAGAGACTGAGTTTTATCCTATTGTAGTTAAGTATGCCCACAAAACTGGTGAATCCCGAAGGAAACACAAAACTGATGAATCCCGAAGGAAATACAAACTGGTGAATCCCGAAGGAAACACAAACTGGTCAGCATCTAACTAATCAATGAGGATATTCACACAGTCTTAACGTGCTAAGATTCAACATTGTACGGTTCTAAAGCATACATAAAAATCCTTAATACCATGGCTGCATCACATACCCATAATTCTTAACAATATATTATACATCATCCGTGTATAACTTATATCATAAATCCACAACATACAAGTATACCTTAATGGCAGCAAATCAGACATCGACATATGAAGACACATACTATCACATACTAACGATCAAGCACTTAGGTGTGTATGTAAATAAATCAGAATTTGTGCCAGAACATACTTTGATTCAAGTCATACTGTCAATCAACATGCTAACATTTACCATAACATACACTTATCATGCTAGCATACAACTAGAGCCTGGCCCGTGGACAGTTCCAATAATAAGATTACTTACCTCGAGTCGATACTCTACAGATAAAAAGTTTTAGACCACCAAACTATGACGAAAATCCAAAGTAGCGGTCCTAACAACAAAACAACTCTCAAATTTCAGTTGAAGCCATAATTGTAAGACTTCAGGTCCAAGTCCAAACTATCAAGAACTTTCTCAAAGAAAGAAAAACACTTCCACCTTCCACGACGGTGCCTCCTTTGAATTCCAAACTCCCTGATGACTTAAGCTTGAAACAAAATTCAATAAAGACGAGTCATAACACTGAAACACAATATTAATGGCCAAGAGAACGAAACGAACCGACACAACCTTGCCCCAATAGATCTGACGAAGACCAAAACGGATCCGACGTGGCAGGGCGACGACAGCCGGTAGCGAAGCGGTTAGGGTGGCGGACACATGGGAGCTGGATCCGAGACGTCGATCGGAGGCGGCGTGACTTGACCGGTTGGCGAGAACCGTTGTGAGCGAAGGGCGAGGGAAGCAGTGCAGTCAAATCCCTAGAACCGACACGAACGACTTTGGGGAGATGTAGCGGTGCACGAGAACGAGCGGCACGTGCGCGGCTAGGTCTGAGACGTCGATCGGAGGTGGCACGGCTTGACCGGTCGGTAAGATGGGAGCGAAGAGCGAGGGTTGCCGAGAGAGAAAGAGATGTGAGCGGCTAGAAGGGGCGGCTATGAGGGAGATGAGGGTGCCCTTTTTATTTTAAAAAAACTAATAATAATAATAATAAAGGAAAATAGTATATCTCTAATTAAATCCTTTCCTTAACCCACTTTATACTATTTAATCCCTTTCCTTTTTTCAAAAATAATTAATTTCTGCTATAACTTTTCAAATTGAATAATTTTTGAATAAATTCCACGACAACACTTAAATCCTCGTATTTATACTTTAAATTCAGAATTTCAAACATGCCCTTCAACTAAGGACAATTACTGAAAGGGAAATTTTTACATTATTAATAAATAAATAAAAAGGTGTGGGATGTTACATGACAACTATCTCCATTGGTTTGAGATCTTTTGAGGTGAGATCAAAAGCAAAACCATGAGAGTTATATCCAAAATGGACAATATCATACAATTATGGAGATAGTTTGTGAAGATAGTTAGAGGGTCGTTGTTCCTAACAATTTTATTATAAGAAAATTTATTAACTTAGCCAAAACCACAAATGTGATAATCCTATTGAACAATGGAGGACATTGGGCAGAAAAATCGACAATCTAAAAGTAGCTTTCTTCAACAAAGAGAATAGAAGCAGAGTTAATACAAAAATCAAAGAAGTGCAAAGCACAACGAGCAAGGTTGTGAGCACCAAAAGTACTAGATCTAGTATACTTAGAGAAGGTGATATCACTAAGCCATAGCTTTCACATCCTTCGATACAATTCTAACTTCATTGAGGTCCATAGACCTTTTAGAAATGAGGGAGATAATCTCTAACATCCGACTCCATACAAATCGAAGAGTGGAGTTTATCAATCTTAAAAACCGTTTATTGAGGCATAAGTACTAGATCTAGTATACTTAGAGAATGTGATATCACTAAGCCATAGCTTTCACATCCTTCGATACATTTCTAACTTCATTGAGGTCCATAGACCTTTTAGAAATGAGGGAGATAACCTCTAACATCCGACTCCATATAAATCGAAGAGTGGAGTTTATCAATCTTAAAAACCGTTTATTGAGGCATAAGTACTAGATCTAGTATACTTAGAGAATGTGATATCACTAGGCCATAACTTTCACATCCTCCGATATATTTCCAACTTCATTGAGCTCCATAGATCTTTTAGAAATGAGGGAGATAATCTCTATAACATCTAACTTCACACAAATCGAAGAGTGGAGTTTATCGATCTTAAAAATCGTTTATTGAGGCATAAAGAAACTCATCTTGATAAAAGACTAAGAGGTGTGACCACCTACTTAGGATTTAATATCCTACGAAATTTTTGACATCAAAATATTATAAGGTCAGATTGATGTTACATAAAATTAGTCGAAATACATGTAAATTAGTTCCACCACTCACGAATATTTTTTTTAAAAATGGCTTTGAAGTTTGAAGCCCCTTTGATGGCCATCAACTCCAACTTCTCACTCGTTGAATTCAACAAAAATAGGAATTAATAATTGAGTTAAATTTAGCCTTAAATTTAACAATAAATTTTATATTCTCAACAAGCTAAAATTTCATTTTTTAAAAAAAAAACGACTGTGGTTAGCTCTAGATATTCTAATAGGATGAGACCATTTTAGCACATATCCATCATTTTAGTTATGTTGGATACTTCTAATTAGTTAGACTACATTAGTTTGTTGCTAAGTTGCAAAATTTTATTCTTTTTTGACATTATTTTAAAAATAAATCTCTCTCACCAAATCTTTTGTTTATAATATTTTCATTTACTTTTTAAAATGTTAAACTATCGATCAAAACACGAGGTTAAATTGTCGAAGTGAACATAATTCAATAGTAATTGACATATATCACATCTATTAAGATTGAACGGTCAAATTCTTGACCTATTTATTGTACTTTATAAAACTGCTAAGCTCAACTCTTATCAACCATTTGAGGGTTTGTTTTGAAAAATAGAAGGTTGACTACTCATAGTCTAATGTCATTTTTGTAGTTTTTTTTTCTCACTTTAATATTTAGGTTTGAAGTTGATTTTGGTATCACATTTTCCTTTAATCTTTGATGTCTTGAAAATATAGTAAAATGAACTAAAATATTTATTAAAAAAATAAAATGTCACTGTCTATCAGTATCTATTATAGTGTCTATCACTAATAGACGGTGACATTTTGCTATATTTTTTTTAAAAAAAATCAGTAATTTTGTCATTTAAAACAATTTATCTTTTTTTAATATTTAGTTTATATTTTTTTATATAAATATTAGATGTAATGATGGTAGATTAGGATGGAGTATATCCTTTAATAAGTGATAAAAATTAGTTTGTAAGTCTATATAAAGAAACTAATCAAATTTGGAAGCCAATAATTATATACAACAAACTTTAACTACTTATATGTGACCCAAATCCAACCTTCATTCATACCCATACCATCAATGGCACAATAATGAAGAGCAATTTTATTTAATATTATGATGGAGAATTGAAGTTTGTAATTATTATAATAATGAGTTGAAAGTCCACATTCATAATGATTATTTATTGATTTAGACTTCTAATAAAACCTCCATGGGCACAAGAAAGTTAGGTCAAAATATATAATATAAAAAATTGTTGTTTGAACAAATATTGGGACCTTGGAAATAATTATTGAATTTACAATCATAACTAATTGATTTTGTTACAAAAGTTTTAAAATATACCATAATATATTTTGTAAACATAAAAATGGTAATTTCCAAAACATTTGAGAAACAGAATTATTTTCCAAGGAAAATCAGACTCTTTTAATATATTAGTTTTTTTTTCAAATTTGTTATACAAAAATGTTATACTATCCAAACTATTTATAAAAACATTGTTGTTTTTAAAAAAAGTAATTTTCAAATGAAGTAAAATGAGTTAATATATTTACAAATATAGCAAAATATCATTATTTATCAGTGATAGATTACTGTCACGGATAGAAGTCTATCAAGATCTATAGTTGATAGATAGTGAAATTTTGTAATATTTAAAAAATTTTCAACAATTTTATTATTTAAAATAATTATTCAAATCGGAGATTCTAGCATTAATGTGATAGGAGGAAGGAGTTGTATGCAACCATTATACCAATATGAAAACTTCAAAGAAATTGCCTCTTTTAAAAAGATGAGAATGCTCAACTATTTAAAACAACTATATTTTTACTAATTGATTGAAAACTACATTATTTTTATATTAAATTTGAAAAGCTACAAAAAAAAAAAAAAAATTTCTAAAAAAAAACCCAATTTAATACTCTTAAATTTAGGTTGTATTAATTTAAATTATGAATTAATAATTGTATCAATTTAAATGCATATAATTATTAGTTTTTTTAGTTTAAAATGACACTGCCCTAATGGTGTAAATGGATATTTTTTCTTTAAAAAATCCTCCAGAAAATCATTTGTTCAAAGCACAATTTTACTCAGTGAAGAACCAATCAAGGAATTTCATTATATCCCTTCTAATCTAAGATCGTTCAATTTTTTTTGGTATTTTATATTAATTAATTAATTAAAAAATCGATATAAAGAAATAAAAGTTTTAGTCTAAAGTAGATAATTTTAATTAAACATTAAAAACTTGAATAATCTATATTTTAAAAGCATAAGTATACAAATAAAAAATATAACAAAATTAAAATATTTGAGTACATTTTTTGAAAAGAAAAATAGGTTAAATAATCATTTAAGTCCCATTTGGTGACTATTTGGTTTTTGAAAATTAAGTCTATTTCATTTCAATTTCTTATAATGATTTTCATCTTTCTTTCTTTAGTAAAACACAAAAACAAATTTTTAAAAACTCTTTTATTAGTTTTGAAAACTTGGTTTGATTTTTGAAAACATGGATAGAAAGTAGATAATAAAGTAAGAAATTTAGAAGGGAAACGGGTGTTTATAAACTTAATTTTCAAAAACTAAAAACAAAAAAGTAAGACGTCATTTGATAACTATTTTGTTTTTTATTTTGGTTTTTGCAAATTAATCTTATTTTCTCACAATTTCTTATACTGATTTGTATCTTACTTTAAGTACAAGAGTACATTTCTTAGCCAAATTCTAAAAACAAAATACAAGTTTTTTAAAAACTACTTTTTTATTTTTTTTAGTTTTCAAAATTTGACTTCGAGTTTTGCAAATATTGGTAAAAAGTAGATAATAAATCAAGAAATTTAGAGATGGAGTGAGTATTTATAACCTAATTTTTTTTAGAAAAAACAAAAGATGAAATACTTATCGAATGAAGAAGTTAACGGATGCGACGTTAGATTTTTTGCTTTTGTTTTGTTTTGTTTTTCTTTTAATTAAGGATATTTTCAAAACCTAACTCAAGTTTTCAAAATGAAAAAGAAAAAAATAGTTTTGTTTGATAACATTTTGACAAGAATTTAATTAATATTTCCTTAAGAATATAATTGAAACCAATTACAAAGAAAAAAAATGGTGAGAAAATAAACCCATAATTTTCAAGAACAAAAAAGCACGTGGTACAAAATGAAATTTAAGTTTTTTTAGTACCTTATAGTAGTAGCTAAGTTTAATTAAATGCTAAAATGTTTTGAATTTAATTGGAAATTAAGTTGCTATGAACCAACTATTTAATTAAAATAAATATGAAAGTCGATTCTTAACTTTATTATTAAAAATAAATATGAAAGTCGATTCTTAACTTTATTATTATCATTATTATTTTTTAATTTAATCCTATGACGTATTTATACCTTTTAGTTAAATAAATATATTTAAATCAATTGATCTATATTCAAGTTGACAAAATAAATCTTCATCGAAAAAATTCACTTATTTCTTAAACAAATTAAAATAATTAATTTATTTGAAAGGAACAGAACAATTTTAGCTTTTAAAATATACAAATGTCAAAACTTCTTTTTTTCTTTCCCTTTTTTTTTCATTCGAATGTCAACTTCTATAAAAATTTATCTGTATGCACACCTCTTATTTATGATATAATATTCTAAAACAAAAAATATCTTTTGACTTCTTTTTGTCTTCAAAACACTATCAAAGAACAAACCTAACGATTTATATATACATATTAAAAAAAAATTAAATATATTATTTATTAAATGGATGAAATGATAATGATTCTCGTTGCTCGATATTCTTCTTGAAATATATTAAATATATTATTTTTATAAAAGTATAAAAGTACAAACTTATTTACAGTTCTTATAGACTAAATTATAAGAAAAACACTCCTACATTGTTTCCTCTTTTTTCTTCTTTTAATATAATTGCAATACTACCCGTGACCAATTCATAAACGTTTCAAAATACCCATGAAGAATAGAAATTTGTTATAACATTGGATGAAAATTGTAACCCTAAAATGGTGTGACAGTTTTCCATAACAAAAATTGGGATCCAAATATCGTCACGCTCATTCCAAGTTTTAATTTTTATTTAACATTCTAATCTATGAAATACAGATACTTCATGTGAGACAAAGAACCTCGTATCAGACACATATCAAATATAAATACTTTTAGATACTTCCAAAATATGTATCTGACACGTGATTTGATGTATCTATTTTTACACTTAGGAAAAAGATAAACAATTCATATAATTTTTCGCAATCTAAAACTAGGTAGTGTATTTAAAAGCTCACTACTCAAGTCTAAAATTAAAATGCAAAAAATAATAAAAGATTGAACCCTAAAAAATCTAATCTTCATCTTCACATTTGAGTCTCCACAAAGACCACAAAAATATAATCCACTTGAATATCTTCAACAATTCAATGAAGAAGTTTTTCGTTTATCTTCATGTTTCTCCCTCTAATTTTCTTCTTCTTCTCTGATCAATATGAGTCACTTTTCTATTGCATTTTATTGACTATTTTACTTCAGCATCTTAGATGTTGTTTTTTGTATTGTATTCTGTACTATTGTTATCAACATGTATACTAAATTTATCTATATCCTAGATTATTTTAAGAAAAAAAGTGTATTTTCAACACATCAGTATCCTAATTTTTTAAAAATTGATGTATCTTCATATCTTATCGTATATGTATCTCGTTTCTGTATCCGTATCTGTGCTTCGTAGATTCTAATCGATTTCAACTTGAATTATAACTTTGAATATCAACAGTAATATTATAATTTTTGAAAGAATCGACTGAGACGTACTTGTATGTAATTTAGCATTTTTTGTTTCATCTTGAATGGTAAAACTTAAAAATTACGTTATTGTATTATGTGATTGAGAAAAAAAAAATGGGAATAATTTCTAAAAGTTATAATTGAATGAGATGCATGCGGTGAAAATAAATGAATTGCATGCAAGATACCATCATATCGATCTTGTGAAAATTAATGATGACTTGGCTCAAAAAAATAAAAATAAATAAATAACTCACATGAATTTTCTGAAGAATAAATGAATTATTGTACTATTTTCTTAGAATTTTAGAGAAGTAAATTATAAATCATTCAATTCTGCAGTTAATAATCGAGGGCATTAATGTCCAATTAATTTTTGGTCGAACATTTTAGTCAAATAATAATAAATGTTACCCTTATTTGTTTTTCATTCCTTAATTAAGATACGGATATGATAATTCATTAATTTCTAAAAAAATTAAGATACGAATATGTCTAAGGATGTGCCATTTTTTATATATTTTTTTAATATATATATCTAAAAAAAAAGAGGATACTGATACGTTGAAGATACATTTTCTTTTTCTTTAAAAAAATCTAGGATATAGATAAATTTAGCTTACAAGTTAATAATAATAGCACAAAATAAAATACAAATACTGACATACAATACAATAAAAAAAAAAACATCTAAGATGTTGAATTACAATAGTTAATAAAATGTAATAGAAAAGTAACTTATATTGTGAACAAGAAGAAGAAGATTAGAGGGAAAAGTATGAAGATAAACGAAGAATTCTTCATTGAATTGTTGAAGATATCCAAATGGTTTATATTTTGGTGGACTTTATGGGGACTCAAATGTGAAGATGGAGATATGATTCTAGTCTAGGGTTTGGTCCGTTATTTTTTTTCTTTTAATTTTGGACTCGAGTAGTGAGTTTTTTAAATAAGTTACCTAGTTTTAGATTGGAAAATATTAGATGAGTTGCTTGTCTTTTTTCTTTAAAAAAAAAAAAAAGTATGCATAAAAATAGATACGTCAAATCGCGTATTAAATATATATTTGAAAAGTATTTTGAAGTATCGGTATCTGATACATGTCAGATACGGATTCTTTGCCTCACATGAAATATCTATGCTTCATAGGTGTAACTTTTATAATGTTTTTTTTTCTTCTTCCATTCTTACCATCTATTTGGTTGACGTGAGAAAAAGAATTAAAAAAAATTTATTTTTATTTAAATATTTTATTTATAAAAACTTATTAAAATATATTTGAAAAGTTATTTTGAATAGTTGTCAAAAACTTCAATTTCTTCTAAAATGACTTATTTTTTAAATTAAACATTTGAAAATATATTCGAAAGACACTCTTAGTGAAGTTACCAATTTCATGTAATTTTAAGTTACTAATTTCATTTAGAGCATGTTTACAATTGATTTTTAATTAGTTAAAATCAATTTTGTTAGATTCAAAATCGCTCTAAAAATATAATTACTTACGGTTAATTTATCAATTTAGTCCATAAACTTTAAAATTTGTATCTATTTAGTCTCTAAATTTTTATAATTATAAATTTAATTCTTAGCTTTTAATAGATTTTTAGAACTAATGAATCTATTAAACACAAAATTAAAAGTCTAAGCCATGTTTGATAACTATTTAGTTTTTTGTTTTTGAAAATTAAGTATATTTTCTCTTAATTTCTTACCATGGTTCTCATTTCCATTAATAAGAGACTTGAATTTTAGCCAAAATAAAAAATTAAAATAAAGTTTTTAAAAAATACTATTATTTTTTTATTAATTTTTCAAAACTTGATTTGGTTTTTGAAAATCGCAGTAAAAAGTAGAAAACAAAACAATAAATTTAGAGATGGAAATGGTGTTTATAGACTTAATTTTCAAAAACTAAATATTGAAAACCATATGAAGGGTTCCACTAAGTACAAAATTTAAATTTATATCTAATATTTCAATTAATTTTCTAAAAAAATTAAATGTATTAGAGATCTGTTAAACACAAAATTAAAAGTTTCAAGATTTATTTGATATAAAATTGGAAAGCTTAATAATCTATTACTATTAGACAATTTTATAAATCCAAAGGCTAAAATAAAATACAAATCTCAAAATTTAGAGACCATACAGATACTTTAACAATAATTATTCAAAATCAAATTTGGTCGTATGTAAATCCCGTTTAAAAATATAAAATCAAACACTAATTTATTTTGAAATGACTAGAAATATGTTCGAGAATGATTTTGAACTCGAGAAACAAATTTTAATCATTTTGCAATTATAAAAAGAGATTATACGAGAATCTTATGTCAAGAATGTTTGGTATAACAACTTATTTATTTATCTATCCATAATTAATTTTAAATTTCTTTCAACATGCTAAAGCTATGATAAATCTTTTAGATTTTAGCTTTCCTACAAATTTGGTATCTCCCCTTACCCACCTCAAATTTATCTTTCCATTAATTTATTTGCTTACATTTATTTCATATTTCAATTCATTCAATTTCTTATAACAATTATTTTTAAAAATGTTTTATAAAAAATTTAGATTAAACAATATTAGTTGCAATTTAATTATACATATTTTTAAATAATTGTATTATAACAAATTATAAATTAGATTTGAATATGAAAATAACTAAAATGATAATCTACTTTGTTCTTATATTAAATTGCACAATTTTAGTATTAATTTACTAAACATTGTAACTATTTTTTTTTCTTTGTTTCTTTGTTTCTTTCTAATTTGAAATTAAAGTTTATCAAATACCATTTTATTTCTTCTCACAGCTGATTTTTCAAAACGCATAGCTGCCAACAATTATTTTAAAAGCTACAATAATCTCAAATTAAACCTTATATTTTAAAATTCTAGAGAATATTCATAGGTATATATATATATATATTAGAAAAAGGATAAAATTAGTTATAAATATAACATAGTTTTATAAAATAATAACAAATACTAGTTTAATTAACATATATCTCAGGACTTTTTCTTTCAACTCCATGGTTGAGGGCACATACTTATGTTTGTTCGAATCATGTTCAGTTTGACATACAACTCAATGATCGATAATTTAGGCCCTATTTAATAATAATTTTATTTTTTGTTTTCTACTTTTGACATTTATGCTTGTTCACTTACTATTTCTTTAATATAGTTTTCATGTATCTTAAAGAAATATTTAGATTTTGTGTCCAATTACAATAACACAAACAAGTTTTTGGAAACTAAAAAACCGTTCCTTAAAAAAAAAAAACAGTTTTTGATTTTCAAAGTTTGCTAAAATTTCAAATGTTTCCCTAATGAAAATGAAAACCATAGTAAAGAAATATTAAAAAATAAACACAAATTTTCAAAATTAGAAACTAAAATTAAATCGTTAACAAACAAGACCTTGGATAACCAAATACATAATACTTGTCTAATACCAAAATTAAATGGTTAAAGCATGTCACTTGAAATCTCAAGGATTAAATATAAACTAACTTAAAAAAAAAAAAAAAAACAAAGACCAAAAGTGTTAGTTTTGAAATCCAGAGACTAAATAGAAATTAAGTACGAATTTCAGGAACTAAAAGCATATCTCACCATAAATTAACTTAATCGCAAGTTTTATTCATGTTATGTCTAGAAATGGAAGGGCACATAAATTAATCAATATCACACCTGGAGATCCCGAGAATATATTTAACAAAATAAGCTATTAAATAATACAAAACAAATAAAAAATAGAGAATCGATACACAAATTAATGTGGTTATATTAACAATGTGTTAGCTACGTCCACATAATAGAGCGAGAACCATAATATCAGAAAGAATGTTTTCTGAATACAAAATGACATCACTAGGGTTAGAGAGTTTATATAGTGCACCTCTCTAAATCTTAGGATCATAATCGTAAATAACCATAAATAATTAGTACTTGGTTGTTCGAAGTACCCGCTAACAAATTCAATACATTCCAACAAATATATATATATTATATATTTGTATCCACTTTTCCAAACAAGAAATTTGAAAAACAAATTAATGTGACAAATACATTATTTTTAAGAATATGTAAACGTGGAAAAAAATGCAATAAACAGTCAATGAATAGTGATTCCTTTCTTTAAATCATTATTTATAAAGTTTTGTCTTAATGATTCAAATCATACAATCATAAATTTTATTTAATACATCTTAAATGCTACAAAAAATATTAAGAGATTAAAATTAAAAGCTATTCTATTTCTAGAATATATACCTAATTATATAATTACCCTTTATCCTATTTTCCTAATAACTAAACCAAATTCACTTTTTAATCCTAGTATCATGAGTTCTAAAAAAAAAAAAAAAAGGAAAATTTATTGCCTTGTATAAGTTTTTTAAATGTGTAGTGAATAATCAAATTAAATTCAAATTCAAATTCAAATTGAGCTTTGTTTCCTCACTTTCCCTTCTATTGACTTTTCTTTTGTTTTCAACTTTATTGAAATGTGAAGACTCTCTTTTCCCCCAAATTTACCGCTCTTTATATTTGAATTTGTAAAAGTAAATTCTAGAAGTTCTTTGAATTGTAAAAGTAATTCCCTCTTTCCTCTCTAACTCATCCATTTCTAAATCTCTCTCACATCTATTAAGCATGTAAGAGGGTAAATTTAGGTAAAAATCTCTTTAAGATGTCCGGTTTAAAAATATATGTGATCTAGAACTTTAGTAGGAGTAACGGTTTAGTATATAAACTTTAATTTGTAACGATTTAACCATTGTTTTTTCAGAAAAAAAACTGTAACAACAAAGAACCTATTTGGTAGATAATTTAAATATCCAAATTTGAAAACTTAGACCGTGTTTGGTAACCATTTGGTTTTTTGTTTTTGTTTTTAGAAATTAAGTTTATTTCATCCACATTTCTTAGAATAATTTTCATATTTCTTAAGTACAATAGTTGAATTCTTAGCCAAATTTCAAAAACAAATACAATAGTTTAAAATGTGTTTGACAGTATAATCACAAGGCATAAAACCATTTATCTTTATTATATTCATAAACTATAAAATTGAGGAGATATTAAAAAAATATATCAATAAAAAATCATAATAAGAAAGTTTAATTTATTTGAAAAGGGTAAAATGTTTATTTTTATTTATCTTTATTACTTTTGAAAAAATATCCAACGGAATCGATAGTGATACTTTCATCAACATTCTGTTGATTGATTCTTCTTTGTGTGGAAGAAGGCATCCTATTTAAAACTTTGATGAAAATACAATTTATATTACCAACAAATGCAAAAAGTAAAAATTTCATGGTAATTTCAATGGTAGTGGTACCTATCTCACCTAGAAATTGATCCATCAAGGAAGAAGGTAAATCTTTTTTAACCTATGGGTTACAAATTTGAATAGGCAAGATAATGATTTGCTTCAATGAAGTAATTATTTTGATAGTTACATTTCATGAAAAGTCTGCAAGAATAATTTATTATTTGTTTCCTTACATAAAAGCAATAAAAATTCCAAAAATTTATCAAATTGAATAATAAAAAATAATTGCATCATTTTCCCTCCTGGAAATTTGATTTAAAAATATAAAAAGCAAAAAGAGTTTTAATCAAATTTGGAATAATTGAAAATGATGTTTGTGACTTTCTCTTTTTTTTTTTTTTTTTTTAAAAAAAAAAAATTTATGTGTGTATTATTGAGCATGATTATAAAATAAGATTTTTGGAATATATAAAGGAGTGTGTTGTTGAAATAAATTGAAAATAAAGAATAATGACAAAATTAGTTTTATAGTTGCACGTGTTTGTCAATCTTAATTCTTAAATACCACGATTTAAATAACTGATGAAGTGGGTTAGTCAAAGGCTTTTCGAATTTTAACTTTATTTTTTTTTTTAAAATTAAAAAATGTTTGTTTTGCTTTATTTTGTCGTGTTCGTATTTCTTATCTATTTTTAATGTTTTTTTTATTTGGGCCACAGCCCATTGGGTTTTCATTTCTTGGGGGTTTCTTTGCAAAATGGTTAGAAAATTATGGGCTAACAATTTTCATTTAGAAAAATAGTAAACCATTTTTTTAAATGAAAAAATGAATTAAAATAATAATAAATTCGAAATTGCAAGAGTCCAAAGTGTCCCAAGCATGCAAATGAGATGTTATAAATCCTTATTAAGAAAAATTCTTAATTACAGTTTAGTTAAACCCATCCAAACTTAATAACCTACATTTTGAATGGATTGAGAAACATGAAGCCTCAAATTCATCTTCTCCAAAAGTAAAAATATTTTTTTTGCATCAATCACTTCAACCTTGAACGATGTGAGTAGCGACAGTACCTGGTGATAAGAATCATGACCAGAATGATGACATTTTAGAGACCATCAACGGAAGTGGTGTCACTCGATGAAATCTAAGAGGGTGAATGAGAGGGATGACATGCAACTTACCCATCGTCAGTCTGTAGTGCTTGATAGCAAGCCGTGATTGTTGGCAGGTAGTAACTGACACTTGCGTTCTAGGTGATTTGCGTGAAGGAGAAGATGGGAGGGGAAGGGGGCATGCATCGCTTTTAGACTAGAATAATTTGTTTCTTTTTTCTTTTCTTTCTTTTTTTTTTTTTTTTTTTTTATAAACTCACATAAACACTTTAACCTAAATTTGACTTAAAGTTTTCTTCTTCTCCTTCTTAAATTCAAATATTTCAATAAATTTCTCAAACCAAATCAAACAAAGTCAAATTTAGGAAAAGTAATATAATATGAGATTTGAAAATTAAAGATAATTCAAAATTAAAGAATTTTCAAATTAAGAACTGAGAGATTTATCCAACATATTCGCATGGAAAGAGGAAGTTAATTCATGATGAATAACTGAATGGAAATTGATAGAGCCCAAGTTGTGATTTTGATGAATTAATTATAGTGTAACTAAGGAAGTTGTTGTGTAATGATCTGACTTTCTAGGACTACATTTAGGTCGTTACGACATGCATGTGTAAATTCAAAACAAAAACCACTCTTAACACATTCAACCAAAATCCAATATTTTAAGCAAAAACTATAATCTAACTAAAACATAAGTTCATTTTTAAAAGAAAATTCATGTCGGGTACCCCTAGAAAACCATAAACAAAACTTTACAAACAATCAACTCTTTCACATTCTTAGTTGCAAACATTGAATAGTTTTACAGTTTAAACATATTAAAACTGACTTTTAAACCATAAAGGAAATATGTGCGAAAGCGTCGGCCTAGTCTCTAGGCACGATCATAGATTATTCCTGTCAGTCGCCAGTGTATTCTTACCTTTACCTGAAAAATATATCATAAGAAAGGTGAGTATTAAGAATACTCAGTAAGTGACCCAGTACTAGACCCTCTAGGTGAACATGTTAACCTTCCTACTTAGGCACCAGAGTACATTTTATAGCATAACAGTTGTGGTGATCTCGAAGGAACATAAATCAATCATACGTGTGAATCCGAAGGAACACATCTCAGTCATAGGTGTGATCTTGAAAGAATATAAATAAGTCATAGGTGTGGTCCCGAAGGAACACAAATCAATCATAGATGTGAACCCGAAGGAACACAAATCAGCCATAGGTGTGATCCTGAAGGAACACAAATCAGTCATAGGAATGATCCCGAAGGAACACAAATCAGTCATAGGTGTGAACTTGAAGGATCACAAACATAAATTGTGCACTGCCCGATAAGAAGGTTAACAATTACCATCTATTCTAGCATGCATCAATCAACCAATAAACCTTGTATTAAAATCATAGTCACATTAAGATAGTCATCATATTCAGTGTGCATAATGTATACATAAGGTTATGTATCATGTTCAAAGTAACCTAACTTAAGAATTACCAGAACGCCCACAATCATTACATTATCGAAGTATGGCAAACCATTCCATAGCATTCTATATAAATGCACAGTCTTATCATCATCATTTTGGTTAGGATGACTAGTTCGAAGGAAAAGTAGTAGTAAGACACTTACCTCAGGTAAATTCAAATAATAAGCGAATTAATCTTCCTCTTGGCTTAATTTGGATCAATGTCCTTAACACTAAACACAAACATTTTATTTCAACCATTGAGGCCAATTCCAAAACATACAAAATTAATTCCAATAAAACTCCAAACAGTTACCCACGTTTGATGGTCCACCAATAACTCCAAATCTAAGTCCAAAAGTGGGGTATCAAATTCAACATTCCACTTATGCGCACCGTTCAACTTGAAACACACCAAAAACCCCTGTCCAAACCTACTAAATTAGCCAATTCAAAGCTATAAAGATTTAAAGGTCAGGACTTTGACTCCAAAATCAGTAGGTAATTGAAATTAATCCATAACTTCAAACTTACCAAATAGCAAACCTAATCTTGCTAGAAACACAACGAATCTACTAGACTGTTGTGCTTTGAAGAGATCTTTATGATGATCACATCTTCTTGTTGCACAATCTTCCGTATCAAGTGATACTTCCTCTCAATATGTTTTCCTCGTTTGTGGCTGCGAGACTCTTTATAGTTGGGTATTGTCCCACTGTTGTCACAGTATAAGGTGATAGGCAAGTCCATATTTGGAACGACTTTCAAATCACTTAGGAACTTCTTGAGCTAAACTATTTCCTTTGCTGCTTCACAAACAACTACATATTTAGCTTCCATAGTGGAGTCTGTAATGCATCCTTGCTTGATACTACACCATACTACAACTCCCCCGTTCAAGGTGGACACTGATCCTGGCGTGGATTTCCTAGAATCCTTGTCAGTTTGGAATTCAAAGTCGGTGTATCCCTTAAGGATCAAATCCTTAGCTCCATCCACCAGCATGTAGTCCCTCATTCTCTTAAGATACTTAAGGATGTTCCTAACTGCAGTCCAACGATCTAACCCTCGATTGGACTGGTATTTACTGACTATTCCCACTGCATGACAAATTTCTAGCCTAGTATAGAGCATAACATACTTTAAGCTGCCCACAACTGAGGTATAGGGAATACTTCTCATATCCTCAATTTGTTGAGGTGTCTTAGGACACTGTTCTTTAGACAAGTGAACCTTGTGCCTGAAAGGTAATAAACCCTTCTTAGAGATCTGCATTGAATATCAAGTCAACATTTTGTCGATATAAGTTGCTTGAGATAGAGCCAACATTTTGTTCTTGCCATCCCTAATAATTTGGATCCTAAGTACATATTGCGTCTCTCCCAAATCTTTGAAATTGGGTTGCTAGCATTTTTTTTAAATATCGGTAAGGTACCTTACATCATTTCCAATGAGTAGGATGTCGTCCACATAAAGTACCAAGAAAGCTACTTTATAGTTGATGATTTTCTTGTAGACACAAGGTTCATCAATGTTTTGGTCAAAACCAAAAGATTTGATCTTAGTATCAAATTTAATGTTCCAAGATCTGGACGCCTGGTTTAACCCATAAATAAATCGATTCAGCTTGCAATCTTTTTGCTCCTGACCTTGGGCTACAAACCCCTCGAGATGAGACATAATAAGATTTCCACTCAGAAAGGAAGTCTTGATATCCATTTGCCATATCTCATAGTCATAATATGTGTCTATGGACAAGATAATTCTTATAGACTTAAGCATAGCAATAGGGAAAAAATTTTCTTCATAGTTAACCCATTCCCTCTACGTATAACCCTTTGCTACAAGTCTAGCTATGAAGGTCTATACCTTTCTAGCTATATCTGTTTTTCTTTTATAGATCCATTTACACCCTATGGGTTTAACCTCTTCAGATAGATCTACAAGTTCCCATACTAAAGTGAAGTACATAGACTCCATTTCAAGGTTCATGTCTTTGACCAATTGGTCCTTGTCTATGTCATTCATTACCTGCTTTTCCCAAGTAACGGTAGGTTATGAGATAACCCTTCCACTACGTCGAGGCACTATCAACGATTGGGAAGGTTGAGACTGACTTGAAGTGCTGGCTTTTTCATTAACTCTTGATGAAGGACCAACTTTTTCAACAACCCTTGTTGATTCTTCAGTAGCTTTTTTTAATACTAATTTACTCCGTGGTTTATGATCTCTCATGTGGTCTCCTTTCAAGAGTGTAGTGTTTGTTGATACAAACACCTTATTTTCACGAGGGTCGTAAAACATACTACCTCTCGTTTCCTTAGGGTAACCAACAAATTGACATAACCTTGAACGAAGTTCTAACTTCTTAGGATTTGTCAATAACACATGTACAGGACAACCTTAGATTCTAAAGTAACATAAACTCTATTTATGCTTCCTCCATAACTCGAAAAGTATTTTAGAAACACTATTTGAGGGAATATTATTCAAGATGTGAACTGTAGTCTCTACTGCATACCCCCAAAACGAGCTAGGCAATTGAGCATAGCTCATCATAGAGCGAACCATGTCTAACAAGATTTTATTTCTCTTTTCTGATACACCGTTCCATTGAGGTGTACCAGTTGCTGAAAGTTGGGATTGGATTCCATATTCTATCATATAGTCTTGGAATGCTAAATCCATGTATTTTCTACCCCGATCAGATCAAAGTGTTTTAATCGTTTTACCTTATAGATTTTCAACTTCAGCTTTATACTCCTCGAATAATCATCTATGACGGAGATGAAGTATTTTTACCCTCATTAAGCTTTTACATTCATTGGACCACAAAGATCTGCATGTATGACCTTTAAGGGCATTTTGATTCTATAACATTTTCCACTAAAAGGTCTTTTAGTCATTTTTCTTTTAAGACAGGATTCGCATGAAGGTAAATGAATCATCTTCTAACTCGCTAAGAAGTCCATTCTTTACTAATCTCCCGATCCTATTGAGATTTATGTGACCTAATCTTAAATGCTAAAGATATGTATTATTATTACTTGGAGAAATTCTTTGTATTTTTTTTTTATTATTAGCAGTTTTAAACATCTCATGATTTAAATGTGCTTTTGCTTCAATTGGTCTTCACATATTTAAGTTGTTTTCTAATTTAGTTGAACAAATAGTCACACTATTTTTCACAATGAACACTTCATTAAATGAAAAAGAAACAAAATACAATTGTTCAATTAAACAAGAAACAGATACAAGGTTCCTCTTGATCTTAGGAACTTATACAAATTTTCCAAAGATAAGTATCTATTGTTTAAAAATAACTTTGTAGCTCCCATTGCATAAGCTAAAATGACGTCTCTCGTTCCAATCTTGAGCGTCATTTCATCTTCCTCGAGCTGCTGGAAGGTACTAATTCCCTGTAAAGAAAAACAAACATGATTAGTGGCCCCTGAATCTAGTATTCAGATATTATGATCATTTTCACTAAACAAGTTTCTAGAGCCAGTAAATCATATTCACCTTCTTTTTTTTTTCTTCTTCTTGGCGAGGTACTTGGGGAAATTTTATTTCTAGTGATCATCCATATTGCAGTGGGAGCATTTGCCCTTGTCGGCCACCTTGGCCTTGACCTTGCCTTTTCTAGCAGTAGAAGCCTTCCCCTTCCCCCCTGTCTTTTTTTGGATCTTCTTGGAACCAGATAATGAGGGAACATACTTAGTTCTAGAGGATGAACCCTTGTGAAACTTCTTGGAATGGTCAACATTTGCTTCTCCTTCTATCGGTCACTTATTTTTCATAAGAGACGGATAATTCTATAACTCATTCACGAGGGTAGTTATGGTGTCCTCTATTTTATTCATAACCACATTGCTGTGGAATTAGAGGAAACTCTTCAGAAGAGATTCTAGAATAAAGGACATCTGAATTTGCTCATTGATGACCGTGCCGTTCATCTCGACGACATTAAAGTGGGCCATCAGGTCGAGAATATGTTCTTTCACTGACTGGCCTTCCTTCATTTGTGCATTATAAATGTACTTGAGGCCCTCGTGCCGGATCTGAGAGGATGGTTGTCCAAACATCTCCTAGAGAGACTCCATGATCTGATGTGCAGTGATCATGGCCTTGTGTTTCTTGGTAAGAACGTTATACAAACTTGACAAGATATAGACTCGAGCCTTGTCATTGACCTTTATCTAGAGGTCATAAGCATCCCTCAATGCTTGGGACGCATCTCGAGTGGGGATTGGAGGACACTCCTCTGTTAAGATGAACTGTAGATCATCTACAACTAGAATCGTATTAAAGTTAGATTTCCACGTTGCATAGTTTTCACTGGTTAGTTTTTCATTCTTAAGCAAGGAAATAATTGTAGAAGACATGCTGAAATGAATAACAAACAATTGACCGTATAAGTTATATTTTTCTTAACCCATTACACAAAAACAAGTATCCAATCAATTAAGCAAAAACACGTAATCAAAGAACCCTAAATAAACTATTGATTTAGTTTTTGCAATGATACTTCAAAGGTTTAGAGCAATAACCACCGAAGGGTGATAAGCTACCCTTTCACTGAACTGAGACAACCTCAGCTAATTACTAATGCCAGAATAACTCTTATTCCTATAGTTTTTAGCTATCATTATTTGATCAAGGATTCATTAACTAGCTTAATTGATCCCCTAAGTGTAACTCTACCTTTTTCGGATCCCAGAGGTCCGCTTCAATAGGCTATCGTAAGGAAGGACAATTGTTGAAGATTAACCTAAGAAACCCTATCCATTACTAAAGTTTGTGTTGTTCCGACTTCTATGATTAGACCCTCCGAAGGGATGGTCGCTCTAGAACGACACGTAGGCAGACCATAGAAATCTCATGGTGCAACCTAATGAAGAAGATCATAGGATACGTTGACACGCGTCCTTCTCCCACTTACTATGAACATTTTCTCTATTCACCTTGGTATTGATCCATGCAAACATTTTATGAAGGGAGGCCGCACCCAGGGCGACATGAAGCCGAGCATAGATCTCAAAGTATGATCTCTTAGGAATGTGAGAGCTAAAAATTGATATATCCCATATACCATTTTTCTCCCACTAAAGTGTTCAACCATTTTAGGGTTTTGTTATACTTAGTTAAATTTCGGCTAATGAATCTATCTAAGTCTATGCCTATTATAACTCTTATAATAAGGTCTTTACTCTAATGTTCTAGGTAAATTAAACCATTTAATTAATCTAGTGACATTGCATGCTAACATGACTAAGGTTAGTTCAACTCAAGTTCCGGGTTAGTTCCGAGTCAGTTCCCGAGTAGGAGGTGTTCTGTAAACTGTCATCTTAAGAACCCCCAACCTAGACAGAACTTCACTGGTAGAGGTCCCTTATAACCTAAAGTCCTACTTTTCCTATTAATCATATTTTAAATCAATTAAAACAAATAGGACACGATTTTAATCTTACTAGAATTAATGAGATCTAAGGTCTAGATTAATTTTAAACATTTAAAAATTAATTCCAATTCCCTAAAATCTTAAGTTTGCATGCAACTCTTTATCATAGGTTGATGGTTATTAAATATTAATTTTATAACTATTAAAAAATTAATTATTAGCACTCTAATCATGCTTTCTATCGTTTACTTGATTAACAGTCAAATTCTAATTAACAAGAAAGCCATATTACATGGATTTCATGACTTTAATATAACAATTATATTAAACTATAAATGTGTCATGCTCAATGCAAATTGATTTTCAACTTTATTAATATAACATTTATATTAAACAACTCATGAAAATCCACCAAGCATATGCAAGACACTAATAAATATAACTCTTTATATTTACCTAAATAATGTCATGCATCATGCTTTTCCAATTTCATATATTTAACATATCAAAATATATTAAATAACTCATGAAATAATATACACATCATGCATTATAACCATACATTATAATGCTTATAATATATTAAAATGCATGAACATGCTTAATCTATGGTAGGATTTATCTAAATGACATCCATAAAGCATTTAAATAGTAAATGACCCATAATTTGGCCCCTACGATAAAATAAAGAAATAAATTACAATAATAATGCTAATTTTATCCTAAAACTACTTCTACCACTCTAGAATCGGACCAGACCAACTTGAACTGCTTCGAATCGAACCCTAAATGCACGAATCGAGCCAACCCAATGAAAAACCAAACCAAACCACTTTGAATCAGTCGAACCAGACTGAACCACCCAGGACCACAACTGAACTGAATGCAACGCAACCCTAGCGTTGCAAGTCAATTCTGAGAAATTTCTTCGATTATTCTTAGTTTTTGACCAAAATTGGTCTCGATATCATCACTTATAGCCCTAATTCTAGACACGGACTTATAGAAGACTCAAAATACATGATTAAATATCCAAAAACGTAGCGACCTTTACAATTTGATCGAATCAAAACATGAAATTCTAGGGCATAAACTACCGTAAACATTCATTCGCAATGCAATTAATCCCACCAAAACCCAGTGCAAAATTCAAACACCTAAACCAATCCTACGGGATGACTCTAATACCAAATATAGGAGAAAAGCCCTAACGTAGCCAAAGAAAAATAGGACCATACTCGAAATTAATTTAGGAATTTCTGAATACTAGTACACTGAGAAATTCAAAATATCACATAGATTTACAAAATTAAACCTACTGTAAATTAAATCCAGGTTAAGCATGCATTAGAAATAAAAATTCTATAGAGAAAGGAACAAAAATTCTTACTCTCGATTTAAGACTCGAATGAAATCGTCAATTTTCCATTTGGGATTGAAATCACGAACACCACCAAAAGAGTAATCTTTCTATCATTTGAAAATTGAAGTGTGGTTTGTGGGAACCAAAGTTATGGTAAAAAGGAGGAGAAAATTGAGAGAGTAAACCCAGTGCAAATTTCAAACACCTAAACCAATCCTACGGGATGACTCTAATACCAATTATAGGGAGAAAAGCCCTAACATAGCCAAAGAAAAATAGGACCATACTCGAAATTTAATTTAGGAATTCCTGAAATACTAGTACACTGGGAAATTCAGAATATCACATAGATTTACAAAATTAAACCTACTGTAAATTAAATCTAGGTTAAGCATCCATTAGAAATAAAAATTCTATAGAGAAAGGAATAAAAATTCTTACTCTCGATTTAAGAATCGAATGAAATCGCCAATTTTCCATTTGGGATTGAAATCACGAACACCACCAAAAGAGTTATCTTCCTATCCTCTGAAAATTGAAGTGTGGTTTGTGGGAACCAAAGTTATGGTAAAAAAGAGGAAAAAATTGAGAGAGTATAGAATTGTTCTCTTTTCCCAAAAAAACCATTCATGCATCCTTCAATTTTGCAGGTTTTAATCAAAGGAGTGAGAGAGAGACGGAAACGTGGGAACCATCCCACGATTCTGTTAATTCCCAACGTGGGAGTTATATTTTGATTTTAATAAATCAAATAACTTAATTTAATTTAATTAATTTAATAATTAATTGAATCTGATTTAATTAATGATTTCATTTAAATCTTATTTAATTGATGATTTCATTTAAATCATATTTAAATAAAACATCTCTCACATAACCTATAGTCTTAATTCAATAAATTAAATTAAATTAAATTGATAATAAATTAATTCTCCAATTAATTAATTATCAAATTAAATATCAAATATTTAATTTAACCTACAAATGAATCATATTCAATTGTATTTCTCTCATAACCTATAGTTTTAATGTGCATCTAATACACATTAATTTTAACCTATAATTTTAATATGAATCTAATTCATATTAAATTAATATTTGAACTCTTTCAAATATTTAATTCTCCCATAAATTGATTTTGAATCATATCCAAAATTAAATTTATATTTTAAAGTTTAATTAAAATATAAACTTTATATTATAATGTATCATTATACATTATATTATTTCCTTAAGTGAATTTGAACATTATTTCAAACTCTATTCAAGACGTAGTTACCTCAATTCCCTTTACAAGCTAAGAAGGGGACCTCATGGATATACAGATCAGAAGCTCCAACGATATTAGATCAATTAGCTAAACTCGTTAACCAAATTAATCAATATCCGTCAACTATGGGTACACTTCATTAAAGACCCACAACTGCACTCTTCTCATTGTAGATATATTTCTGTGTCCACAGATATAGACCAATAACAACAAGTTAGTTCCTTACGTGTGTTCGTAACACCAACCGAGTTAAATTACTATTTTACCCCTTGGTTACCTCTGTATCTTTAAGTACCAGAGCTCCTCTAATGAACAACCTTTTTATGGTCCAACCATTAAGCAAAAACCCCTCTCGGGAAAGTGAGAGGGTAGGACCATTTGTTCAAGTCTTAGAGACACCACTTAAAGGAACATTCATCTATTTACCTTAAAGCCAGGAAGGAGTAAAATCCATTTTGTATTATTATATTCCCAGCTCCCCACTTGGTCTTATCCCCAAAATGGTAGGCTTATTGAGTCGGTGAACTGATCACTCTCACCCATACAAATCAAAGGACAATCCTTTGTGAACAGAAGTTCATAATATACTAAGGATTAAGACTAAGTTGCCTAGGTCATCCTATTGAAATAGAAACCTAATTAGTCAATGGAGTTATATCTAGTAGCTACTATTTCGTGGTCGGTCTTATGCAAACTCATTGCATAGGATACCCCTATTCGTATATCACCTATATGAACACGTTGGATCATTGCATTTGTATCAAATACAAAGTGGGCCATATCCGTAGTGTCACCAGGATAAGGTACCCAACCTTATCCCTATATTATAGACCCTTTAAGCTGTATCTTGAACATTGTTCCCTGTATGTCTCCACATACAGTTCAAGACTCATAAGATAACCTAAGATGCTAGTTTATTGAATTTAGGGTTATTACGACAAAATGCATACAACACAATCAGTAACACTTATTGAAATAACATCGATAACTCTTTATTGATGACAGTCAATTATTTACATCTTATGAACTTTTAGGGAGAATGTGGGTAAAAAATGACATATCATATATATCTTTTTCCTACCATTAAGTGTTTTACAAAAGATAAGTTTATTAACTCAATAAAATCCGGCTAATTAATTTTAACTAAGTCCTTGTTAAATTTTCTCAATATAGCGCTTATATTGAAGAGCTTAACAATATGTGGTTTAATTCATTAAACTTTTTAATGAAATTAATCACTTATTACATGCTTATAAAATATTTGCCCAATTCACCTTCCAGGTTGGTTTCCAGGTGGAGGTGTTCCGTTTCCGTCAGCTTAAATACCCCCTCCTAGATAGAATGTTCCTAAGACAAAGGTCATTTATGGGCAATTATTTCATAAATTTAATCTGTTTGGCGAAATTCTATTTCTAATCTCATTAGAAATGCGTTTGACATAAGTCTGGGTGAATTAATTTTAAATTATTTTAAAATTAATTTGGACATATATTTGCATGCAGCTCTTGATTATAGATTTTAATTCTAATTTCATTATACTTATAACGTTATAAAATAATGAAACATAAAATCTATAATTTGCATTTTGTGACATTGATTAAATATAACAATTATATTCATCTAAGTAATGTCATACTCAATACGAAGTTCATTTTCATTTAAAAGTATAACACTTATATTTATCATCCATGAAAATTAAACATACATATTCATCATTCCACCATACATTATAACATTTATACCATTGTATGATGAATGAACATGCTTAATGAAACATGCATCCATATAATATAACACTCATATTATGATGCATGAGCATGCTTAATTAATCATACAACCATATAATATAATACTTATATTAAAATTGATGCATGAAACATGTTTATCCTAAGGTGGGATTTTAAACTATATGACATACATTGTGCATATTATTAAAACATATAATTTAAACATACATCTCATGTACATTCAATTTTATAAAAGACATTAATAGATTGATAGTTGGCACCCTAGAATTTAAAAAATTCTAAAAGAAAACAAAAAAAAAAAAACTTCGGTTTGGCGATGATGGCGGATAAACTAGAGCTCAAAACGATGATCCAACTATCCACAACGAGGCCAAACGCATCCTAAACATATTGACCAAATTTTAGCACAATCCAACGGTTAGAAATCCAGAAATCGACAAATTAGTGTAAGCTGTCCTTGAAAAATCGAACTGCACTGCTTCTCTTCGTTTTCTTTTGTTTCACCTTTGTTTTCCCTGGTTCTTTTTACAGAAGCTTTTTTGCCACGAACAAAACGGACCTACATACTTGATTTATAGTAAAAATGCTGAAAAAAAAAAAGCTCTTACATGATCAGATCAAGTAAGGCGAGTCTATGTGCCAAATACCGAAAACATCTATTAAGCCAAAAAATATCCAAATGAAATTTACTATATTCATCTCATGAAAACAACATACAAAAGTACCTACCATGTTTTCAATTTTTTGTTTCTAAAAACCACAAATCAAAATTGCAAGAATTGTCTCTGATACCAATTGAAGGGAATCGAATTCTCGCGGAAGCGTGAGATCGCCTTGCATTTTGTTTTTCATTTTTTAAGGAAATAAACAAAGAAACCAGAAATAATAATGGATAAACATTATAGGAAGCATGCTTTAAAAAAAGAAACAAATAGATAAAGCAACAAACCTTTGTCGAATCCCGAACTCTTCACGTTTTCTTCTCACAAATGTTTCTTCAATGAATAAGGGACACAATTACAAGTGCAACTTTATTATTCTCTAGAAATTTGAGGGTAGAAGAGTGGTCTCTATCACCTTGGAGGAGGAAGAATAATAGAGAATGGTTGAGAGGAAAAAATTTGAGAGAAAATCTAGATTGGAGGCTAGGGTTTTTCACAATGAAATTTCATCCCCTAAATTGGCCATAAAGGGATATTTATCTGGAGAAGGGTTTACTCTTTCTCCAAGTCTTTCCCAGTTTACCCTTAAGCCTAATTACTTAAATAACATTTATTCAATTAATTAACATATCAACACTACAACAAATATTACATATGATAACATTGAAAAAACGCTATCTTAGACTTTTTATAGCATTTTCGGAATGCTGTCGTAGTCCATAGTATTGAAAGTCCACGACTTTCCATAGCATTTTTTAACGTTATAAGAAGGCTATAAAAAATCAACTTTTGATGGCATATATTTAATGTTATAGAAACTTTTCATAGCGTTGGTAAAAAACGCTATAAAAAGTATTTTATAGTGATAAGAAAAATGCTTTAAAAGACTTTCTATGGAATTTTTTATAGCAGTAAAAAACGTTATAAAAGACTTTCTATAGCATTTTTAGGCATGTTGTCTAGCCGATGTTATTGAAAGTCCCCAACGCATTTTATGAGAAACAAATTGTTACAAATGTAAATATAAAATCAACTTAAATTATATAAAATGCAATCAAGTGCAAACATCATTTAAATATTCAAGAGTCTAAATTAATATATCTAGTTTGATGCTTCCATCATTTCAACACTCCACATACCATAAATAACCATATTTTTGTAGATGGGCTCACCATGTTCTTTTGAAGTTACATTATAGTAAATAAAAAAAGTAGCCTTGGCTTTTTAATTTTGAAGATACATATGCATCTTTTAATCTTCACTTTTATAATGTGACGCGACATTTTAATCTTCACAACATTCCAATCATCTAACCAGTCTCTTATTTTTGAGTGTTGTAAAATGAACATATATTTACTATCAAAATCTCTTATCAATATGATAGAATTTTTCTAAAATAGAGTACGTTTGAATATGATGCAGAGTTGAAGACATGCAAAACAAAAAATGTACAACAAAAAAGACTTGGATTCATCTAGAAGAACGCATCATCCTATTAACAAGAGAAATTTTTATTCATTCTGCTACATCTCAACATTTTCCTAAATCACAAAAGAAGCTACCAAAAAGGAAGACACGTTTCATAGTTAATTACATGTAATAAGGATATCAACATCCTATCACAAGCCTACAAATACCTCAATTCCAATAAGCACAAACAATAACTTTAACACATTAGCACATTCGGAATCATATTTTAATACATACCTAAGTGTCACTATGATTATTGAAGCCACAAAAAAAAAATCTAAATCCCACTTTAACTCTCAACGATCTAAATAGTACCTAAGTGATAATTTCATCCTCAACCTCCTAAAAAATGACTACACACCATTTTAACTATCAAAAACACATAAAAAGTTCTTAAAAAGTGCATAAGTCATACTATGACTCTCATAACAATCTAAAAAGTGTCTAAGTATCACTTTGGCTCTCGAGACCACCTAAAAAGTTCTTAAAAAGTGAACATGCGTCAATTTGACTAGAAAACAATATAAAAAATTTCTAAAAAGTCGCTTTGACTCTCAAAATAACTTAAAATTGTGCAGCAAAACTAACGACTAAGAATCAAGCATACTACAAAAAGTAACAGCTAATACTTTTTTAACAAATTTGAAATAATCTACACCAGATTTAAATTCCATATGCTATGAAATTGTGTATCAATGTGAATGAGAGAGGCATTAGAATCATGGGCTTACGATGCCTGCAAAATAACCTAACTGGAGAATCATGATTTTGTTAGTTTTTAGTTGATTGAATTAATTTTGACACAAACATGACTGGTATGAAATTAAAAACATTGAAGATGGAAGCAACAACTCATCAAATTAAATTTCATGATGCAATTATTTTCACGAAGCAGAGAGGAAATAATTACGAAAATATGAGCAATTTGGCAGAGCTTTCTTGAAAGAAGAAAATAAAATAGAATCATTATCTCAATCCACACAAAATATAGAACAGGTTTAATATCTGTCAAGTAGAAAGAGAGGTAACATTTTGAAAATAAATAAAACAAATGTGAGAGTTTTGAACCTAACTTAGATGACCAAACAAAACGCAAACAATCAGTAGAATAAATTGAAAGCAATAAAGAACGAACACCAAGATATGTAGTGGGTCGACCAGTTTGGTCTACATCCACTTTGAAAACTAGCTTGAATCAATTTTATTACGAGCGAGAAATTTACGATTACAGATAATCAACAATAATCACCAATCTGTAATTTGATACCCACTGATATCGAGAGATCCGCACACGACGTCGTCTCTGAAATCGAGAACAACCTACTGAAAAACAGCTCAAGTCGAGTGCACAACAACCAATGCCTCTAACCGGCCAACTCATGCGCAGACCTGCGCGTCCTTTGTCGCTGACGACCGACAAACCCACACACCGAATTGGAACCCACCGGAACCAAGACGCCTGCCTAGACCGAACCGAACACCTGCGCAAACACCCATGCTCGTGTAGGATTGTATCAGCAATAGCGGAAGTACAAAGATCATCTAAGCACTCAAATTCATTAATTTTGGCAAAATATAAAGCATGCTCTTGCAGAAAACAAGTGTGTTTCAAGACATACCTCTTGTAGAACTTCTTCAAAGCTCCTTCTCCAGCTTCTATCTTCTCCAAATCTTATTGTAGACTACCTCAAGATCTTTCACACTATTCTCTTGGTGCTCTAGATTGAGTTGTGAAACTCAAAACAAGCTTGAATCAAGGGATGAAGGAGAAATGCTCACTGCTGTAATATTGTTGAAGAACCCTTTCTTCAACCCGAATTTTCTCTAAAATTCTCTATAGATTACATGTCCGATTTTCACTCCAATCTCTTCATTATATTGCAGATCAACATGCAAAGGAGAAACTTGCATAAGTTGTAACTCATGCTTGGAGAAGACAAGACAAAGAGATTGCTTTTTCTGTGAGCAAGTGAAGAAATGGATAATGGAAAATCAATATTTTCCATTTTAGTGTTTTGTTTTCTAATTTTCAAATCTCAAAAATCAAAATTTGATTTTATAAAATCTATTTTGATTTTAAAAATGAAAATTTTAATTAATTTCATAAATTAATTATTAAATAAAACTTAATTAATTTAATATCAAATATTAAATTAATGTTAATACATATCCATCTTTATATATTTAAATCATATAAATTCTACTATTCCATTTAATTCTCAAATTAAACATGTAAATATATCTCATATAATATTAATTCCCTTAATTCTAATTTGAATGTTTCAAATTAACTTATCACGCTATTTTAGAGCTAGTCCGTTACGAGCTAGTAGAGGGACCTCGCAGACCTACAAATCATGGGCTCCAACGATCTGAGATTAATTGGCTAAACTCATTAGACCAGATTAATCCCCATTCGTTAACTAATGGGTTACTCCACTAAAGCCCATAGTTGCACTCCCCTCACTGTAGATATATTATGTCCACTGATTTAACCATAATCAGCAAGTTGACCCTTCACATATTGTTCGTAAATATCTGTTTTACCCTCGAGATTACGTCTTATTCCTCAAGTCTCTACTAATCCTCTAATGAACAACTGATTTGTGATCCAATCACTAAACCAAACTTTCTCAGCCTAGTGAGAGGGTGGGGCCCCTTGTTCAAGACCTGGATTCAGTACTTGAGAGAACAACCTTTCTCCTATCCTTAAATCGAGTAGGCGTGAACTTCTTCTTGCACCCTATGTTCCCAGCTATCTATTCGGTCTTATCCCTGAAATGGGAGTCTTATTGAGTCGGCGCTGTTGAGCCAACCCTCACCTATGCAAATCTAAGGGCAATCCCGAATAAACAGGAGTTCATAGTTAGCTCAGGATTAAGATCGAGTTACCTAGGTCATCTAGGTGAAATAGTCAGTCTTAAATAGTAAACAATGTTATAAAGTATGAGTGACTTATTTCTTGGTCCTGATCTTATGCAAACTCATTGCATGGACGCCCCCACTCCTCATGTCATAACATGTACGAATTATGATCACTTCGTATATAGCACTTTACAACTTTTTGTAACAACTACATAGTAGGTCGCATCTAATGGTGTTACCAGAATAAGGTACCCAACCTTATTCATGTACCATAGATCATTTTGACTATTTACTCGAATCTGATCCACTCTTATGTCTCCACATAAAGTTTAAGTACTCATATAATACTCATGGGTCTTAGTTTATTGGATTTAGACTTTCATACAATTCATGAAATCAATAACAAGTATATTGATTATAGAAAATGTTTATCATTTTACAAACTGCGAGTTTTAGGATATAAAACCCAACAATACTCCCACTTGGACTAAAACTCCAGTGGATCAATATATACAAATATATACAATGTTGAGTTCTCATGGAGAGAATAAAATGTACAAATACAATAAACTAGGATACATATACCATCAATTCTCCCACTGCCCTAGTTGATACAAAAATCGTAGACTAGTCCTACTAGGTGACCCCGAATCACTTTAGCTGAGAGGCCTCGTAATTGAAATCAGCGTAAGTGTCTTGGGAAGCAATCTGTAAGAGTGACGATTACGCTCCTCGTTGTACCAATCTCCCTGATGAGATGGTACTTTTGCTCGATATGCTTTCCCCTTTTATGGCTTCTTGGTTCCTTTGAATTTGTAACTGCTCCACTGTTGTCACAATAGAGAGTGACAGGCAGGTGCAGATTAGGAACTACTTCCAGATCTGTCAGGAACTTTCTGAGCCATACTGCTTCTTTTGCTGCTTCACTTGCAGCAACATACTCAGCTTCCATTGTGAAGTCTGCAATACAACTTTGCTTGATGCTCCTCCACACCATTGCTCCTCTGTTCAGAGTAAATACTGACCCTGAAGTTTATTTTCTTGAATCAATATCGGTCTAAAAGTCAGAACTAGTGTATCCAGTAAGGATCAGATTCTTAACACCATATACGATCATATAATCTCTCGTTCTTTACAGATACTTGAGAATGTTTTAACAGCAGTCCAATGGTCACGACAGGATTGGACTGAAATCTGCTGACAATTCCTATGGCATAGCATATATCGGGATGAGTGCACAACATTGCATACATCAAATCCCAACTGCAGATGCATATGGAATTTGATTCATCTCCTCAACCTCTTGAGGTGTCTTAGGACTCTATTCCTTAGACACCTGGGAACTTACCTGAAAAGGTGACCTACCCAAACACCATACTTTAGGGTGACACTTCTAGGGTGCCACGAGGCCGAGGGTAGATTTCACGGCGTGGACTATATAGGAGAAACTATTGGGGTTTGGGCCCTAAAGTCTCGTGTCCAGTAGTTTGTAAACAACTTTGTACAAACACTTGTGATGTATAATATAAATGATATTTACTTCACTACTTGACTGTGCACATTTAGATGTTTTTCATTTTACCACAAACCAATAAACTTAAAATCCCTAGTTATCTGTATGTAACTTAAGCATGTATGTGGCGACATATAAGTGGATCATATCTTGAGTGATAACCAAAATGGTCTGTAGTATATGGATATAGGAGGGAAACCTTATCCTGGTAACGCTACGGTTGCGGCCCGCTTTGTGGAATGGTCACAAATGTTGTGACTTGTTAAAGATGATCTGATCTTAATCATTCGTGTAGGGGACATGCGAGCGGGGGCGTCCTATACAAAGAGTTTGTATAAGACCTGACCACGAAGTGTTAACGTCTTGTTATATAACACCGTTTATAACTGAGAGTTCACTTCACTAGGATGACCATAGGTAACATGACCTCAATCTTGAGTGAGTTGGGAACTCCTACCATTGAGAGCAGTTCTTTGATTTGCATGGGTGCGAGTGGCCAGAACGCCAACTCAAACCTACCATTTTGGGGATTCGTTTGATTTGGGAGCTGGAAACTCAGCTACATAAGATGGAATTCACTCCTTCCCCGAGGCAGGGGCAAGTAGATAGATAGCTCCTTTAAGGGTTGATTCCAGGGCTTGAACGATGTGGCGCCACACACCTTCTCATGGCCTTAGAAGTGTTCACACATAGTAGGACTATGTTGTATTGTTCATTAGAGGGATCAGTGATACTTAAGAAGGAAGATGTAATTACAGGGGAAAAACGGTAAATTGGCCTGCTATAATTACGAGCATCTGTGAATGGTCATCTTACTGATGATTGGTTATATCCAATGGACATAGAAATATATCTATGGCAAGAAGAGTTCAATTGTCGGTCTTTAATGGAATGCCTAGCAGTTAACGGATGGTGGATATAGTGACTAAAGAGTTTAGTCAGCTATTCACGTACCGTTGGAGCTTCGAGCCATAGGTTCATAAGGTCCCCTTAGTAGCTTGGATACAAGTTGAGAGTCAGTTTTTAGGTCAATTTGAAATGTTCAAATTGACAAGAGGGAGTTTGATTATATGTGATATAATTGAACGAGTTAATTAAATATGATATAATTTACTTTATGTATGAGATACATTAATTTGGAGGAAATTGGATATAAATATGATTTATATCTGGTAGAGAAAAAATTTTATAATTAATATTTGATATTAATTTATAAGTTATGAATGTGATAAGATCACATTCATTGGACGATTGTAAAGGAAATGGGAAGGCGCCTCTTCGTTCTAAATAAAGGATGAGTGCTTTATAAATAGTAGATGGTGTGTTGATCTCGGTGTGCGCAGATATTGTGAAGAAGATAGTGTCATCGTGTAGAAAATAAGTGCCTATACGATAGTGGTTGCACGATCGCTTACATATACGATATTGCTAAGCGATCGCATACCGATTACACCGTCGCATGCTTTATCTAAACGATTGTTTACCTTTTTCCTAAGCGATCATTTAGCTCCCGAGATTTATTAAACGATCGTATAGACGATCACTTAGTTTTTCCTACGCGATCGTTTGGATGATCGCTCACCCTTTTTCCTACACAATCGTTTAGACGATCGTTTACCCTTTCCTACACGATCGTATAGACGAACGTTTACTTTTACTATACGATCGTATACTTCACCTAAACGATCAAGCATATTGTCTATGTGATAGACGACCGCACCTCCCACTTGCTTGATCACTATGTACGATCGCTCTTCCTCCTTTCCTCTGCCAAATCCAAACAAAGCCTACACTTTGGATTCTCACTCTAAGAATACTGAGGGCTTTAAGTGGTGTTGTCTTCTCCGATTTCTTCAGTACGAGTGGTGAATGTTCGAGATAGACGGTTGGGCTTTAGACACGCTGTGAAGAAGAAATCTTCATCTGGTATGATTTCTTGATCCCTTTTGCATTATGAAAGTATGATTGAATGTATATGCGGTAATTCTGTCACAATGAATTGGAAAGATGCGCTTCCGCTCGTAGGTACTCTTAAATAAGAGTTCCTTCAGAAACGTGAAAGGTTTAACTATGCCCTAAGTACCTCCCACTGAATGTTCTACCTAGGGGTTCATTAACCTAGACAATTCAGCTACTAATTTTAGTCTAAGTCATCTTTTTATGTCCGATCATAAACAACTTTTGTCTATGAAATATGAACAAGTTCAAGTAGTCACATTTAAACACTTTAATGGACTGTCCTTAACTTGCATGCATGCATCAAATCTATCTAGTTCACCTTTCCAGGTAGGTTCCCAGGTAGGGGTGTTACGTTTCTGTCAACTTAAATACCCCAGCCTAGCCAAAACTCGCCTTAGACAAAAGATCCCTTATAGATAGATTTGCTACACTTTTTATTAGTCAATTTAATCATATGAAATTGATTAAAAGATTAAAGCCTAAGGGTTACTATTCATATTAGAACCGTGATCTTAGGTTTATGTCATCCAAGTTTTAAACATTTTAAAACCATGAATTAAACCTAAGTGAGCATGCATGTCTTTCTCATGATTTTTAGTTCTAATTTCTCTTTAACTTTTAAAAAGAAACAACTAAAAAACATTGCGTATAACTAGGTGTTTATAACGCTTATAAAGAAACCTATGTGTCATGTTTCATGCAATGTCCGGTCATTACTACACATAACTTTTATATATGCGTAATAACCAAGCAAACATGCTTTCCATACACCTTTATACTATAACAATTATAATATAAAGATAATGCATGTCTCTGCTTTTTATGCATGCATAAATATAACTCTGATATTATATGATGCATGAACATGCTCTTACATAATTAAATCATGCTTCTATAAATTATAACATTTACAATAAAGAGATGAAGCATGACCAATGCATAACTTAAGGTGGGATTTACTATATGTGCATACCATATGACATATAAATAACCATACATCTCATGTAATAAACAAAAGATTAATGGACTGGAATGAACCTTTACAAAACGAAATGAAATAATTCTATCCATTACATTTTTCATCGAGAAAACCGGTTCACAGGCAAACCGGGTCTTGAACCGCCGGGTGAAGCTCCATCGTTTAGTAAACACCATAGGTAAACGATCGCTTAGCGCACACTAGACGATAGCGCAAAATGCTAAACAATCGCTTAGACGACAACGAGGCTGTGAAGCCTAATCGTCTAGGCGATCGCTTAACGCGGCGAAGGGTAAATGATTTACCATGCAATTTGCGATCGTTTAATCAGTTATTAAGTGATGAAGCTTGCTGAGCAAAACGATCGTTTAGTGCTCGCGCACATTAGACGACACCCGAGCATCCAATACTCAGCAATCACTTACCCCATCGTCTATACGACCCGATCAACCCTTGATCCTCTTCTTCCTCGAAGAACAACAACCTTTGCTTCGAACTTCTTCATGAATGACTCAAGACTTAAACTAACTTTGAATTACAGACTCGATAACAATTAATTATACCCAAAAATGCAGGGGCCTTTACAATTAACCGAAAATGTAAAAGAATTAATCAAACCGAGGTTTCATCCTAGAAAACTCCATTAATCCGCACATCCACAAACAATTTAATAATTAAACAGAGAGTAGATATGTTGCACCCACTGCGAATGCATACGCAATTCTTTGCATCAATGAAATTGGAATATCAACAACTTGTCTCTGATATCAATTGAAGGAACTCTTAAACAAGAATGTCCATGAGCAGATACGGATCTTTATGATTTCATTGTGACAGAATTACCACACATACATTCTAACTAATAGATATGTATTAACACTAATTATAGGCATGCTTTAATAATTAAAATACAAAAGACTGAGTAAACATACCAGTTGAAGATAATATTCACTCTAACTTAGTCCAGCAGAAGCGAACTCCTCTACGCTCCTTATCGCCCAGCAAACAGTAGTCTAACAGCACCACAGTCGTCTACACGAATGGCAGCGCACGAACCAACAACAATGGAGGACGACACCACCACTCGAAGCCCTCGGTATTCTTGGAGTATGAATCCAAAGAGTGGACTTTGATGGAATTTGTAGAGGGAGGAGGAAAAGACAATCGTGTAGTACGAACAAGCAAGTGGAAGGTAGTCGATGACTATCATATAGTCGGGTACTTTTCGTTTAGAAAAAAGGTACACGATCGTGTAGGTTTTGCTAAGCGATCGTTTAGGTCTGCTCGACGCGCTAAGCGATCATTTAGAAATCGTATGCGATCGTTTAGTGCGCAGGTGTGCGATCGTTTAGGATGATGGTCGTTATCGCATAAGCTCTCAATGCTAAACGATCGAAAAATTTTCACTCCGTGAGCGAATTTTCGAATATCTTACAAAATGAAAAAAAATTTCATTTTATTCTTCAGTTACAAGAACCGAATTCGATCTTCCCAGTTTCGCACGATTCCGGAGAAATTCTTGGCCAATTATCTCATAACTGCCTAATTAATTAAATAATAAATATAATCATATTATATTCTTAACCTATAGTTTGATATCATATATCTACTATAGTAATTTCTCCTCTACTTGATATAAATCATATTTATATCCAATTTTCTCCAAAATAATGTATCTCAAACATTAAATCAATTATATCACATATAATTAACCAGTTCAATTATATCATATATAATCAAACTCGCTTTTGTCAATTTGAACATTTCAAACTAACCCAAAAACTTATTCTCAACTTTATCCAAGCTACTAAGGGGACCTTATGGACCTATGGCTCGAAGCCCCAATGGTACGTGAATAGCTGACTAAACTCTTTAGCCACGAGATCCACCATCCGTTAAATGCCAGACATTCCACTAAAGACCAACAGCTGAACTCTTCTTATTACAGATATATTGCTGTGTCCATTGGATATAACAATCATGAGTACGATGATCATTCATAGATGCTCGTAAGTATAACTGGGCTAATTTACCATTTTGCCTCTGTAGTTACACCTCACTCCTTAAGTACCACTGATTCCTCTAATGAACAATACAACATAGTCCAACTATGTGTGACCACCTCTTGGGCCAAGAGAAGGTGTGTGGCGTCACATCGTTCAAACACTAGAATCAGCCCTTAAGGGAGCTATCTATCTACTTACCCCTGCTTCGGGGAAGGAGTGAATTCCATCTTGTGTAGCTGAGTTCCCAGTTTCCAAATCAAACGAATCCCAAAAGTGGTAGGTTTGAGTCGGCGACCTAGTCACTCGTACCCATGAAATCAAAGGACCGCCCTCAATGGCAGAAGTTCCTAATTCACCCAGGATTGAGGTCATGTTACCTATGGTCATCCTAGTAAAGTGAAGTCTCTGTCATGAATGGTGTTATATAAGGAGACGTTAATACTTCGTGGTCAGGTCTTATACAAACTCTTTGTATAGGATGCCCCCACTTGCATGTCCTTTACATGAATGATCAGGATCAGACCATCTGTGACAAGTCACAATACTTGTGACCATTCCACAAAGCGAGCCACATTCGTAGCATTACTAGGATAAGGTTTCCCTCCTATATCCATATACTACAGACTATTTTGGTTATCACTTAAGACATGATCCACTTATATGTCACTACATACATGCTTAAGTTACATTAAGATAATTAGGGATCTTAGGTTTGTTGGTTTGTGGTAAAGCAAATAAAACAATCAACTGAGCAAAATTAAGATGTGAAGTAAATATCATATTGTAACACCCTAGGCCCAGGATTCGGACCAGGATTTAGAATCCGGATTTGGCCCCTGATGGCCTCGGCATTCCCCTGCGTCCCCTGCGACCTGGCTATGTCATCCTCCCTTAGCTTGAATGCTTTTTAAAAGTAAAAGTTGTCCCCACAAACCAACACGGGTCCTTTCAGCATGCTTTGTCCTCACTCACATGCATCATAGAAAGACTCCTAAGAGGTCACCCAACATAAGATTGCTCCAAACTAAGCACGCTTAACTTTGGAGTTCTTATGATTGAGCCACTGAAAAGGTAATCTTGGGTCTGGGGTGTTACAGATGGTATCAGAGTGGAACCTCTCTCAGTAAGATGTGGTTCGGGGGACGAACCAAGCGGAAGCTGATAGATATGTAACGATGCGAGTTCAGGAGGGGTACATGAATGAACCGATATCACATATGAATGAGAGGAATCCTGAGGACATGAAAGTATGGTTAAGAAAGACTTAAAAGAATTGAAAGTTACTACCTATACCAACAAGGTGCACCTTCTTTTTCGGTGGCTCAATCATAAGAACTCCAAAGTTAAGCGTGCAATCCTATGTTGGGTGACCTCTTGGGAATTTTCCTAGGATGCATGTGAGTGGAGGACAAAACATCCTGAAAGGACCCGTGTTGGTTTATGGGGACAACTTTCACAACTTTTACTTTTGGAAGCATTCGAGTCTGAATTCTGGGCCTGGGGCGTTACACATATATATATTATATATCACAAGCGTTCATACAATGTCCCCTATAGCTAGGGGTTCTTTGTTTACTGGATTTAGGTTTAAAAATGTGCAATTCACATGTTCACGAATTTCTGGACATACAACTCAACCAATGCATTACATAATACATATTTTAATTTTATAAAGATTGGATTAATTTTACAACATGGCATACTATATATCTAAATTTTTTTATTTTTATTTAATACTAGTTATAAAACACATGCAATTCATGTGGCTAAAGGTCTTTACAACATTAATTTTATCCATGAAATTCCAATAAAAAATAGTATAAATTTTATGAAGTTTAATAAAAATATCTGACATAAAAAATTAAAAATAATAAAATAGTTAATAGTTAAAACTATATATATTGTATTTTATTTTAATTCACAACAAATATAAAAATGAGGTGCACATGTTTGAGAATCTTTGGAACAATTGGAACACAAATTTTGACATTGATATAATTTTTGAATCAATATATTTTTTTATGGGAATAGTATAAACTGTAGATTCTGATAATGTTGAAATTATATAAATCCAATCAAAGATTTAACTGAGACTAATAAAATAATAATAATAATAATAACTTTCAAGTACTAACAAAAACTACATGCTCAACATTTAAATTTTAAAATAACACAAATATATAAATCTTTGTTATGGTTGAAAAGGAATATATTTTATATAATTTCCTACAAATTGAAAATTAAAAAGTGTTGCCGCTCTTTGATTGAATTGAACTACTACATTTCTGAATCCCAAATAATCGTCATAATTAATAACACTCCCTCCTGAACCTTATTGTTTACTTTCACAACTGTACTTCTCCCCTTTTCTTGATTCAAACTCACTTCCATTTCTTATTTATCGATCCAATTCTTGTTTTATTTTTACTTCTTGTAATTTATCTCACTCGTCTCCTTAAGAAAGAAATTTAAAAAGATAAAGAAAAGGAAACCAAATTTCCTATGTACTCAAAATTTTAATTTGAGAGTAACCTAAATATTTGTTAGTGTCAGAAACAAATCTAATAATCAATATTGTATTAAAAATTTAAATTCAAGATACTATGCATATCTAATTTTTCCCTTAAATATAAGGGTTAATGGGTAATAATAAATGAAAATTTAAATATAAAGATAATAATAATATTTTTTCGTTGAAGCAAATAAGTTTATAGATTATCACGACCAATATTTTCTTTATGAATAACAAAAACTTCAATTATCATTGTACAATTCTTTCTATCATGACATTATTAGAATGGAGATGGAGCCAAATAAAACAAGATATCTTGTATTTATTCTTTAAAAAATATTTGGTTATTGTGAGAATGGTTGTGTACTATTTGTAAGGGATGTATCTATTTAAATTGGGATACATTCCATGACAAATGAAAATATACGATTATTATTTAATTTAAAAATATTAATTATTATGTTAAGTTAAAATTAAATTACTTATTCACAATACAAAAATGTTGGAGACATGCATGGATATTTAATATCTATGTTAAAATTGAATCCTTTGATTTACGAATATATCGAATATATAGACAGGTATTTTGATCTTGTGAAGCATTTAGTAAAAAATATGACGATTTTCATGAAGCAAAATATCTTAGCATTTGGAGTTCATGAATCGAAGTTGATTCTAATTTTGACTATGAACTATTATTGTACTAATAAACATATTTGAAACCCTAACAAATTGAATATTAACTATTATGGTATGAATAAAGGCGTATTTAACTTATAATTATTGATATATGTGCTTAGTAATAGTTTATGGCCTTGAATAAGCTTATTCTACCTTTTGAGGAAAAAAAACAATATTTTCATAAATTTACATGATACCTATATTATTTTTTTAAATATCCAAAGATATTTATTGATATTTAATAATTTATTCATATATCCATAAATATAAATTATCAATATCAACATCCACATCAATATATATATATATATAAATACATATAGTTGGATTACACCTCCCACACAAACTATAGTAATTTATAAACAATCATATTATTTTGTTCTATATTTTCTTACATAGTTACTTCCACACAAAAATTTAAAATTTATTTTAGAAGAGTTGGTTTTATTAATATATATTATCAAGCTTTTGCTTATGAATGGCTTTGTGAGGGGCCAATTTCACATTAGTGGCAACTCCAATGACTTGAAGAAAGTTAATAACATACCAACTAAAGTCAATTTGCCACCATTTAAATCCATGTCTTGCTGAATAAGGAAAGGCATGGTGATTATTATGCCAACTTTCTCCAAAGGAAATCAAACTCACCCACCTTACAAAACAAACCAAATGAATTATCATGAACTACTCTTTATAAATCACATTGTTTTATTCGGAATAATTGCAAATAGTAATTTTAGGGATAATAATTAAGTGTATAACAATATTTTTAAAATATTTTACAAATATAACAAAGTTTATCGATCATAGACTTATACCAATGATATGATCTGTTATCGATAAACTCTTACCAGTAATATGATCTATCACTGATAGACTATCTAACTTTTACGATATATACATTTTTTTTTGTATTGTGTTTATATCTACTGATAACTTTAGATTTGATTGCTACGTTTGCAAATTACCCATTTTATTCAGGAAAAAATATCAATTTATACTCCTAGATTTTGGATTGTGTAAATTAAAATAATATGTTGATAACTGCATCAATTTAAACTCTGAATTTTCCTAGATGTATCAATTTACACACATTTTTAGATTTCATTCGACAAAATATCACATGAAACTTATAATTATTTCAATTAAACTTTGAAATTGTCAGACGTGAATCAATATTCTAGATTATTCTATATTAAGATTGTATTTGAAAATCGTCAACATATCAATTTTTTTACGTGTGCATACTTTTTTAAATATTGGTTAAATAAAATGAATGTTTATTTGAATTGATGCATGGATAATTTTTAGAGAAAATCCTAATTGAGAACCTAAATTAATCTACTTATAAAAATTTCGAGATTTAATTGATAAAATTATAAGTCTCACTCGATGTTTATCTCTCTGAATGTTTGAATGTAGTACCACCAAACAAGTAAAACATACTTACCCAACGTTTAGTGACAAATCACGAGTCTTCCATTGTTGCTTTCCCGATCCATGGCATATTGAGTTTACCATCAATGTTGTGTGTAACACTACTACGTTTCTAACACCCTGCATTACAAAAACTTGAAAGTTTAAGAACTTATTGCATAATTCCAAAGTTAGTGATTTATTAAATGCAAAATTGAATTCTTAGGTAGTTTTGTTTAAAGTTTAAGCACCAATTGGCCTTCAAACTCGACTAAATTTATAATTTAATGTTTGACGTATTTCCTTATTATTACTATTAGACCCATTTAATAATTTTTTACCATGATTTTCGTCTTTCTTAAATAAATAATTTAATTTATTAGTTAAATTTTTAAAATAAAACTACGATTTTAAAAGCTATGACTCTGTTTAAGAACCATTTGGTTTTTGGTTTTTAAAATTAAGTCTATAAATATCTCATCCACCTTTAAATTTCTTATTTTGGTATCTACTTTTTTTCTAATGTTTTCAAAAATCAAACAAAGTTTTGAAAACTAAAAAAAAGTTGTGGGTGTTTGAAAAAACTCATAAAAAGCCGATAAAGAAACAAAAATATCAATAAGTGGAAGTACATAGACTAAAGTGTTAATTTTATAAGCTTAATTTCGAAAGGTAAGAATAAAATACTAAAAACTAATTAAAGTTTAGAGGCTAAATTGTTACTTATTCAAGTTTAGAAATAAATTATTATAGGTTTGAAAGTACACAGACTAATTTAGACAATTTTTTTTAAATGTATAATATCACTACTAAAGTAAATTAATAAATTACAAAATCATAATTTTTCAAAATTATTTGACGAAAAGTTAATGTCAAGACAAGGAAATAAATTTCAAATAGAATTTGAGCTCTTCCCAAATTCAAGAATAAAAATGTGAGATTTCTAAATCTATAAACTAAATAGAAACCAAAATCGAATAGGTATTTTCTGTAGTAATCTATTTTACATATTGTTTTTTCATAAATTGAGTAATTTGAAATAAAGAAAAAACATTTAAATTACAAAACAATTAAAAATATTTACAACTAATAGTAAAATATCAAAGTCTACCTGTAATAGAATGCGATAGGCCATGATAAACTATTATCTATATCTCTCATGATACAAATAGACATAGATCGTAGTCTATCACAGATAAATAATGAAATTTTTATTTTCATATATTTATAAAAAACCTAAGAAATAAATAAAGGAAAGAGTTGATTTACTTTACCATTCCCCATATAAGAAAAGGCATTCCTCCAACAACATATAGCAAGATTGCAAGAGCAATTGGATGAAGAAGATATGTTTTATGAATGAATTTGTAGAAGATTTGCTTCTCCAAGTCCCGAACATTATCTCGTCTCACTTGCTTCCTAACCATTAAAAATATGTTTTTTTCTATCTCTTGAAAAATAACAAAGTACCTTGGACGATTAACTCTTTTAGTTGAAGCATAGTAATTAGGAAACCACGAAAATCTTTGATCAAAACGTTGTGGATCTTTGTCAGTATCAGCAACTTCGTGGTGATATCTATGCATACTCACCCAGTCGATTGGATTCCCCTAAAATATATATATAAACATTACTCCAATGAATAATTTTTTAAAAAGTTAGTTATTTTAACCTACTTTAGAATTTATCGTTTGACTAACCTCGAGTGCTTGAACTCCACAGTAAGCAAACAAGTACTCAAGCCATTTTGGAAGCTTAAAGCTTCTATGTGCAAGATTTCTATGATATGATAGACTCAAACCAAAGAGACCGGAAATAAAATATAACATCGTGGCAACCCATAATGCACTCCAATTAAATTGAAAGGGTGCAAAAATACAAAGGACATGCAAGAGGAAAATAATAAAAGCCATTTCTTTGTCTATCTCAATCCATTCTTCCTTCCCAGATGATTTTAGAGGCTTTTCCATTTCCCTTGGTTCTATTGATACATCCATTATCAAGATCTTTACTTTACTTCAAGGTTCACCACCACCTCTACATATATGTATTTATAGCTATTCATATTGCATGTTTTAAGTCTCAACATAATAAATATGTATTTATGTTGCATTTGAAGAGTTTTAATTTAATTATTTTAAATTCTTTCCATTAACCCATTTGTATATAAATAAATTGACTAATTGAGACTCTTTGATTAGAGGTAAAAGTTTCTAACTTCTGAATTTTCACTCCACTTTCTTGGATTGAATTTCAATATTCTAGATAACAAAATATTTTCGTGCATGTTTTCTACTAACAAATTTTCCTATAATCTTGAGTTGTATAATATAATATATTAAAGGAAAATATTTACACATAAAAAATATGTCAAATTATATACAAAAATAGTAAAAAAAAAAAAAAAATACTGATAGATACAGTCTATCCGTGACAAACTTCTATCACTTTCTATTACTAATAGACATCGATAGAAACTTCTATAAACTTCTACCAAAGAAGATTAAAATTTTGTTATTTTGTGTAAATAGTTTCCTTATTTTTCTATTTTTTAAAATTTTCGTATATTAAAATCAATAAATTAGGTTTAAATCCTATTTTGGTCCCTAAACTTTGCATCTTGTTCTATTTGGTGCTTAAATTAAAAAAAAACAGTCATTTTAGTCCCTGAACTTTTAAGAACTGTTTATTTTGGTCCATACTATTAAGATTTTGTTAACTTTTGATGAAATTGCATCTAGCATGTGTTGAGCAAAATGAAGGTGAAGTAAAATGCCAATAACCAATGCGAAAAAGTACTAAACGACCAAAATCTCGAATGCAAAATGACTTTTGAGTTCTATAGGAAATCGCTTTACACCTAATTCAAAATTGAAACCCTACATCTTTTAGCATGACTAACTTATTTGATAGCTTAGCCATCTAAAAATATAAATCATCTCGTCATTTTGTTTAAGAATTAACAAAATTTAATAACATGGACCAAAGTAAGCACTTTTTAAAAGTTTAGAGACTAGAAGTAGACGTTTTTAAAAGTTGAAGGACCAAAATAGAACAAGCTTCAAAGTTTAGGACCAAAATAGGATTTAAACCAATAAATTATTATGATTTTGCATTATTATCCTTCTATTGACAACTATATCAAATGCAACCATTTAACGAGGACTTGAGCATTGCTTAGTCAATTATTAGGCTAATTAATGCAAACTCGTGAATAGGCAAATTTGAATTGTATTCATGACCCCATTCCTCGAGTCCTTTATGAGTAATGATTCGAACGTATGAATTCTAACATTCTACTTCCGTCATAGCACACTACCAACGTATCACGTTAGGGATGGTCAAATCTATCAGAGTCGTAATGTGATGGCCATCTTTATTGGGATAATTTTTTTCACAACAAACTGTGAGAAAATAGGGAAAACACAATAAACTTATGTATTTTATAACGTATTACGTTAGGTGTAGTCCTACTGTGATGATCGTCTCTATCATGATCTGCCTTTTTTCATAAAAAAGTGCAACAAACTATGAGAAAAATGGAAAAAAACACAACAATTTTTTTTTGTTGCGATAGGGATGACATCACGTTAGGGTTGCGATAGACTTGACCATTCTTAACGTGATATGTTATAAAATGCGGTAGTGTGCTATGACGAAAGTAGAGTTAAAATTCATACATTTGCGAAGGGTGGGTCATCAATTATAAATGTGCTTGTGAATGGGTCATCCATACAAAAAAACTCTTTGAATCTACCCTCTATACTTGCATGTTTTGTAGTGTAATGTTCTCCCACCTATGTTTTAGTCCCTAATAATATTTTTTGTGCTTTTTCAAGGTCTTCTAAATGTTTAAAAGTTTCAATCTTATGCCTTCTAAAATCCTAAACTTTCTTAATTGACACACGACATGTTTTGATATTGTTATGAGTTAATTTAGACCAAAGGGCAAAATAGATATTTCAATACAAAATGTCAATATCAGAACCTAAAGGAAGGATGACAAAGGCCAAGAAAGGCTCAAAAAGGAAATGTGACACGATCCTAGGGTTTCTTTAGGGCTTGAAGCCCTAGTGTGGGTGCAATCTCGAAGGAGAATTGGGAGGGCTAAGTCTGTTGAAAAAAAGTCTATAGATACATCATTATAGTTTCATGCAAGGTAACTCAAATTTGATTCCTAAACTCACTGATTTCAATCTATTCATTCTCTAACTTAAAGCATCAAAAAGTGTGTGACAAGTACTACTATGGTGTGCAAGTTTTCTATTCCATAGATTGCGTTTTCTCTCTTCAATGTTGGTGTTATGTGGAGGTCAGGTGCATTTTTCTTATCCAAAATTTGATATCAACAAATATCATTATTAGATTAGAGTTTTATTTGATATAACCCTTCAATGTTTAGGGAGACGAATTGATACTTTTCCTAAATTTTTCATTTAAGTCCTTACTATTCCCAAATTTCAAAAGAGGATGATGATATCTTTTACAAGCTTGTCAGTCATTAGTATACCAACATTTAAAAGAGAACTTACTTATTTGTTAACAACGAGCAACTTTTGGATAGTAACTGGAAGTTGATCAAATAAAATGAGTAAATTCTAAATTTCATACTTTTTTTTTTTAATAATTCTAAATTTCATACTTTTACCTTAATTAATAGTGCATTTAATTTGACATTACACCCTCATTTTGCCAATTTATTTAAGGGTTGTTTTTAAATATAAAAAAATAAATTAAAATATTTACAAAATATAACAAAATTTTAGAACTATCAATGATAGACGCTGATAGATACTGATAGAAACACTGATAGACTTCTATCAGTATCTATCAGTGATATTGATACACACTGATAGAAGTCTATCAATGTCCATCAATGTCTATCAGTATCTATCATTGATGGTTCCAAAATTTTACTATATTTTGTAAATATTTTCAATAGTTTTACCATTTGAAATAATTTTACGTAATTTAACATATTTTAATGCCATAAGGGCTTGATATATTCCACTTAAAAACGGAAAAAAGTACATAAGAATTAATTTAAAAGTTTAAAAAAGTTAGGAACTAAATTCACATAAACCACCTAAACATATATTTAAACTTCTAAAAAAAAAATTTCCACCCTGCATAAGACAGAAGAATCTATTCTTTGCGAAATAAGACTCTTAAAAGTTATAATTGTATTTACCGACTTTACAAACTTGATAACTTAATGAAGAAGATATGGATTACATTATGACTGGTAACTAAACCTAAATAAGAAACAAAAGGTGATAAATGGTGTTTAATTCAACATAATTATAATTGAACTATGCAATTAAATAACTGATAGATAGTAGACTTATTAATATATCTTGACAGCAAGTTATCCTTTTACTTATTTATTCTCTTTTACAGCAATTACATGTTGGAAACGGCATGACCCTTAGAACGAAGAATAGTAAACGGTCAAGGCACGACGATCAAGCAAAGAGCAAAAACCTACAAAAAAAAAAAAACTCGATATAGGCTAAGTCGTGGAGCTCGCTCTCTTTAAGACGTTTCACAGCTTTGCCCAAATGTGCAAGCAGGTCTGAAAATTTGTCACGTCGTCCCCAGGATAAAACAACCAAAAGAAACCCGATCGGAAATGCACTGTTACCGACCGATCGGAACACACACCCTTTCTAAACCCACTGCTCGAAAAACTAAAATGGAAGAGTTAGGAGAGGAAAAATGAAATGAAGTGAAAAATGAATTGTGCTTTCTAACTGCTGAAGGCCACGCCTTTTATAGGCTTTCAACATAGAACGATAGGGAGCGAAAAAGGCGGTGAGCGTCAAAATGTATACAGACGAAACGCTTGTGCGTAGACGAAGTGGAACGTGGAGGACCTTTTCCTTTCCTTTTTTTTCGGTTAAAAGAGAAAATAAACAAAATAAATAATATTTTATTAAAAATTAATAATCACACTCGCCTTGCCTCGCCCGATCGGATGGTAGCATGCGTGTGAGACGTCCACCGAACCCGCATTGGTCTAACTCCTCACTCCCTCCAAAACATGAGTACTCCTTGGGGTCTAAACTCAAAACTCAAGATTGGAGTATATAAGGGAGGTTTCCAATACCAAATTTTTCAATGTGGGATTCTCTAACCAAAAGATTGGTTCCCTCTTGTTTTGAAAGTTAAATTTTCACCCAACATTACATGATATTCAAAGCTACAATTTATTGAGTTTAGAAATAACAATTTATTGTTAATTGCCAACCAAGCTCCAACTTGTTAAGACAAATATATATTTCTGGTGTGATTTTTACAACATGCACAACTATAAGGGTAACGCTAAATTTCAGTATTTTGTTTTAAGGGATTGTTTAATCTTAATCTTTATGCACTATTCCTGAACCTTTTATACCCTACCGTTGAGGGTGTTACCAGTACTCAAGGAGACTAGGCTGATTATTTATGAGTATTGTAGTCCCAGATAACTATATTTCTCTTGTTTGCAGGCCCAAACTACTCACCATAAACAGTCAACTTCACTTCAAGACTCATGGAAGACTATATCCTTTTAGCTTCAAAACTCTTCAACCGTTTACTTGTATATGAGCTCAATTGTGTAGACGAAGTTCTGAAGAACTAGATGTTAGTTAAATTGTGTAGACGATTCTAAGAAGCACTAGACGATCGTGTAGGCGATTGTTGAATGGAACTAGACGATCATATAAACGATAGCTGAGGAACTAGATGATCATATAGACGATGCAAAGTGGAACTAGACGATCATGTAAACGATGCAAGAGGAACTAAACGATCGTATACATGATACTTTAGAAAAATTTAGACGATCGTAGAGAAAGAAAGAACACAAGTATTTTAGTGGTTCAGCCAAAGGCCAACGTCCACTGTACAAAAGGGAGGGTCTTTTTTATTACTTCTTCTTTTAAACTTCTGTACAGAATGAATGCCTCGCTCCCTCGCTCCCTCTCTCGTTACTCTATGATTCTTTTCCTTTTATACAACAGAAGAAGCTCTGGTACAACAAACAAAACAGAAAGAGGTAACAACGATAAACTGACTTCTACTTCTTTTGTCTTCGGTTCTTTATGTTACAATCTCTACCTTTGTAATCATCCAGAGAACCTTTCCCTTTTTGCTTGTAGAGCTGATCTTAAGCTAACCTTTTTCAGGTAACTCGAACCCAAGGAGGTCCAAGCAATGACCAAGCTTGCTTTGAGGAATTGTCTTGGTCAACATATCAGCCGCATTGTCTGAGGTATGTATTTTAACTACCTCAACTTCCCCTTTCTTAATCTCCTGTCTGATAAAGTGGTACTTGATGTCAATGTTTTTATTTCTGCTGTGAAACTGTTGATTTTTAGACAAATAGATTATACTCTGATTGTCACAATACATTCTCACTTTTTTTTGTGTAATACCGAAATCGTTTAGTAATCCCTTCAGCCACAAACCTTCTTTGACAGCCTCGGACAAAGTTATACTCGGCTTATGTTGTTGATAGGGCCACAACAGATTGTAGACTTGCCTTCCAACTTATTAAATTTTTTCCCCATAGGAAAACATATCCAGATAGTGAGCGTCTTCTATCTAGATCCTCTGCATAATCAACATCCACATAAGCATACATTTCATCATTGGAGGGATCATTCTATTTGTATAAGATTCAAGCTTCCTTTGATGAACAAGGATACATAAGTATCCATTTAACTGCTTCCTAATGACGTTTACTAGGATTGGCCATGTATTTACTAACCAAACTTGAGCATAGGACAGATCTGGTATAGTTCAAATCATTAGATACATTAAAGATCCCACTGCCTGGGAATAGAGAACAACCTTTATATGGTTAAAGTAATCCTCATCTGTACTCTTTGGACTGTTTGCAGCTGAGAGTTTAAAATGAGGTGCAAGAGGAGTGCCAATAGGCTTAGCTGCATCCATTTTGAACCTTTATAGAACTTTCTCACTGTAATCAACTTGACTCACATACAATTTGTCTTGCTTTCTTTCTCTACTAATTTCAATGCCAAGAATCCTTCTAGATTTCCCTAGGTCTTTCATGTGAAACTCTTTCTTTAGAAGAGCCTTGACTCACCCTAAAATTCTTTGAAACATCCAGCCAACAACATATCATCAACATATGGAAGTAGATACACTGGTTATTTGAAGCTTTCAGAGTTGGTATACACACACCGGTTATAGGAGCTTCTTTTGAATCCCATTTTAGAGATCACCTCATCAAATCAGTCATACCAACACCTTGGTGACTACTTGAGCCCATAGATTGATTTGTTTAGTAGACACACCAAGTCTTCTTCTCTTTTATTCACATACCCTTGAGGTTGTTTCATATAGATAGTTTCATTCAACAATCCATGTAAGAATGTTGTCTTCACATCCAATTGGTCTAACTCCAAGTCCTTTTGAACAACTAGAGGGATGAGTAGCCTAATGGATGTGTGTTTCACAATAGGAGAAAAGACCTCTATACAATCAATCCCTTCCTTTTATGTGAACCCCTTTGCAACAAGTCTTGCTTTGAATCTAGATTTTTATACCCCTAGAATTTCTTCTTTAAATTTGTATATTCACTTACATGAAATAGGTTTGTACCCTTTAGGCAAAGACACTAATTTCCATGTATCATTAAGGTTAAGAGACCTCATTTCATCATTCATGCCCTCAATCCAATGTTTAGCATCAGGGCTGTTTGTAGCTTCATCAAAACTGGTGGGTTCATTGTTGCTTAGTGAAATGGCAACACTCAAAGCAACACTAGCAAAGTTAGATTCTAAATACCTTGCAGGGGCACAATGGTTCTCCTTGTCCTATCCCTTGCTAATGAATAATTTTGTAGATCTTCTCGTGTCTTTACTTGTTCACTTGACACAAATTCACTTGTCTCAGCAATGTCATCACCTTCAGCTTCTAGATTTTGAGAAGAAGTTGAAGCTCCTTGTTCACTTTGAGGCTCCACTTCAAACCTTGTGCTGTTGGTCTTAGACATATGTGTAGATTATTCCTCGGATAGCATGAACATCTCATTTTCTTTGAACACATCTCTACTGTTGACAAATATTTTCTCAATAGGATGCCATAGTTTATATCCTTTCACTCTAGGTGTACAACCTAGAAAACATGCATTTGACAGCCCTAGGTTTCAGCTTACCTTGGCTTTGATGCACATACCCTATACTCCCAAATATCTTCAAGTGTTCCAGCTTGGAAGGATTTCCTGTCCACCTTTCTTCTGGTATTTTCAGCTCAATAGAATGATGTGGACATCTATTTAGAGTGTAAACTGTGTAGGACAACACCTCTGCCCAATATTTCTCAAGCAAAAGAGCATTAGACAGCTAGCATCTCACTCTTTCAAGCACTATTCTGTTGAGTCTTTCAGCAACTCCATTTTGTTGAGGTGTATACCACACTGTTTTGTGCCTTACAATACCATTCTATTTGCAAAATAAGTTAAATTCTTCTCCATAAAACTCTAAACCATTGTCAGTTCTCAAGTATTTAATGTGTTTAGAGGTTTGTTTTTCAATCAAGGTTTTCCATTCTTTAAATCTCCAAAACACTTCATCTTTGGTTTTTAGAAAATAAACCCAACTCTTTCTTGAATAATCATCAATAAAAGAAAGGAAATACCTTGCTCCACTTAGTGAAGGAGAGTGTGCTGGACCCCATAAGTCAGAATGCACATATTCAAGTATCTCCTTGGTAGTATGTTGTCCTTTAGGAAAGCCTTGCCTAGTTGCCTTGCCAAGGATGCAATGTTAACAAAACTTCAAGCTGTCTCCAACACCTTTAGGAAGAATCCCCTGTTTGGAAAGAATTTGTAGCCCTTTCACACATGTGATAGCCTCTTGTGCCATAGCTCATCTTCTGTGGGATTTTCATCTAAAGTCATCAAGGCCGATTGTGTCATTTGCACATCTTTAATGATATACAAGTCATTAACTTTACTAGCCACCAATACCACCTTTGAGTCTTTGATTATCTCAAAAGTGCCTCCAACTCCTCTATATTCACAACAGATGGAGTCAAACATCCCCAATGATAGGAGATTTCTATTCAATGTACGAACATGCTTCATATTCCTGATTAACTTCACTGAACCACCTAACTTCAAGGAAATAGGCCTAATGCCAACTGCCCTGTAGGTATTATTATTTCTCATGTAAATCAACCCTCCATCCCACCTCTTATAGGTAAAAACTACCCTTTAGATGGTGTCATATGGACTGAACAACCAGAATCTATCACCCAATCTTGAGTCTTCATAAAATTCTACTCACCACAATCTTCAGTTGTTGCCAAGGCATCTGAATACACAAGGGAATTTTCCCCCACAGCTGCCTCTATATGTTTTCCTCCTTTGTTCTATTGGTTCAACTTTCTTTTCAAGGTATAACAGTCTTTCTTCATGTCTAAGTTTGTGGTAAAAATGACACTTGATTTTAGACTTGTCACCCCCATTCTGCTTGCCCTTCCCATTGTTCTTTGTTTTCCCTTTTGAAAACAAACATTTTCCTCCTTGCTGCTCTTTCTTTCTCATCTGTGATTCTAGTTCTCTAACTCTGATTGCTGAAATAAATGCTTCTGTAGTGATTCTTTCTCTACCATACTTCATTGTTGTTTTAACATCCTTAAACGAGTCTTGTAGGGAGTTTAGTAGGATAAAAGCCTCATTTTCTTCCCCAATGTTGTCTTCTATTGATCTAAATTCTGATGACAGTCTCTTGAATTCATTCAAATTGTTAGTGAGGGATTTTGCAGCATCCATCTTATATGTGAAAAATCTTTCCCTCAAGAAAGCTTTATTAGGCAAATCTTTGTTGAGATAAATCTCGTTTAATTTGTTCCAGAGATCATAAGTAGTTGGTTGGTCAACTATCTGCCTTAAAACATTATATGTGACATTCAAAATAATAGTTTCATAGGCATTTACCTCTATTGTCTTTTTTTTTTTTTTTTTTTTTTTTTTTTTTTTTTTTTTTTTTNGCATCTGTGAGTGTTTCAAGGTATTTTGTTGGGTCTATGATGGCCAGAAGTGCCTTTTGCTGTCCCAACACTACCTTGATTTTAGCTTTCCATAATTCAAAGTTCGTCTTTCCATCAAACTTCTCAATTTCATACCTAGTTGTAGCCATTCTTGAAATTCAAGATTGACTTGTCTGAATCTTTGTATTTGGAATTCAAATCTTGGATCTGTTTTAAGTTGTTTTCTGAGCTCTGATACCACTTGTGACCTCAGATAACTATAATTCTCTTGTTTGTAGGCCCAAACTACTCAGCTTAAATGGTCAACTTCACTTCAAGACTCAGGGAAGACTATATCCTTTTAGCTTCAAAACTCTTCAACTGTTTACCTGTATACGAGCTCAATCGTGTAGACAAAGCTCTGAGGAACTAGACGATAGTTCAATTGTATAGGATTCTAAAAAGCACTAGACGATTGTGTAGGCGATTGTTGAATGGAACTAGATGATAGTTGAGAAACTAGACGATCATATACAAGATACAAAGTGGAACTGGACAACCGTGTAAACGATTCAAGAGGAAATAAACAATCGTATACATGACACTTTAGAAAAATCTAGACGATCGTAGAGAAAGAAAGAACACAAGTATTTAAGTGGTTCAGCCAAAGGCCTACGGCCACTGTGCAAAAGGGAGAGTCTCTTTTATTAGTTCTTCTTTTAAACTTCTTTAAAGAATGAATTTCTAGCTCTTTATTTTTTATTACTCTCTGATTCTTTTCCTTTTATACAGGTTCTCATTTTCAATAGAAGAAGCTTTGGTGGTTACAATAAACAAAACAGAAAGAGGCGACAATGATAAACTGACTTCTACTTCTTTTGTCTTCGGTTTTTTCGATTACAAGTATAAGAAATTTTTTAGGGAATAAGTGAGAACTTGAGAGGAGTAGTTGATCTTGTTTTAAGGGGATCTCATTCAGATCATGGGAGAAGTTTATAGGTGGAAGGAGGGGAGTTCAAACTTAAGGGAGAGCTTAAGTTGAAACTGAAGAGCAATGATTGAATGTGGCCTTCAATTGATCAAATTCATTTATAATACCGATCAATACTATCTATAATATTGAGTATTACAAGTGACAAGATCAAGTTGCTTTGTAGGAAAACTTAAAGATTAGTTTCGCAAAGTCAATTCATTAGTTAAAGCGGTATTTTTGGGGGGGGGGGGGGGGGGGGGAGGGGGGGAAAGGAGGGAATGTATTTGGTTTGAAATTAAGATAAGCAAGCTAAAACAAAAAGCATTTGATTCTTTAAAGAGTAACATGACTAGAGAAGCTTTTATACAAGAAAGGTGAATCCTCCAAATTATAACCATGATCCAAGGATATTGCTCAATCATCACAAATACATGGTCAACTTAATTGGTAATATCGTATTAAGCATCCTAAACTAAACCAGAAAAAAGAAAGCAAGAGATAGGGTTGTTTGAGAGATAGAAATATACATTAAAGATTAGAATCCTCAAATGATTACAAGAGGGTTCATCCAAAATCCTCAAACTAAAACATAACTAACCAAGATTACATACTGTTAGGACGTAGTCAAGGCTCATCGACATCTAGTCGACTAATAATCCAATGAAGTCCATCTAAAACTAAAGAAATAGTGAAAATAATAGAGAAAAATGTAAGGGGGGCACCATAGCTCGAGTAGAGATCCCCTCCCCTTAACTCTAGGAAAATAGTATTTATAGATGAGGCCATGGCGATACGACGCCACATCTCAATAGGCAAGTTTCTGCAGCACTGCTGCGCCACGATCTTGATTCATGACAGTGCCGCGGTTCCACAGGATGGTGCCACGTGTTAGAGTTAGATAACATGCAGCGCAAGTATCAAGGATCCATAAGCATTCAAATTCACTAATTTTGGCAGAAACTAAAGCATGTTCTTCTAAAAAGAGGGTTTTAATATCATACCTTTGAAGAACTCTTCAAGAACTTGATTAATCAGCAACAGTCTTCACCAAAGATCACCGTGAACCACCTCAAGATCTTTCCCACTATTCTCTTGGAGCTTTAGACCGAGTTGTGAGACTAAAAAACAGCTTGAAACAATTAAGAACAGAGAAATACTTACAGTAGCTCTTTCAAAATTTATGTGTTATGCATACACTCAATTCTCTCAAATGTTCTTTATTTATTGCAGATGAACATGCAAAGAAGAGATATGCATGGCTTGCAGCTCATGCTTGGAGAAGAAGAAATGGACTTTGTGTGAGCATGAAGAAGATGATATTGGAAAATCAAGATTTTCCATTTATAAGCATGCAAAACGATATTTCCCATTTGTGTTTTAAAACCAAAATTTGATTTCAAAATTCAATTTTGATTTTAATAACTGAAAAATAATTTTCTAAAATTAATTTAATATCAAATATTAAATTAATTTTTGCACAATAATCATCTTCATATATTTAAATCATATTTACTTATATATTCTCCTATTTCATTTAATTTGAACGTTTCCAATTAATTTCTCAAACTACTCTAAAGCTTAACCATTTACGAGCTAATAGGGGGACCTCGCGGACCTACAGATCATGGGCTCCAACGATTCGAGATTAATCGGCTAAACTCATTAGTCCGATCTAACCCCCATTAGTTAACTAATGGGACACTCCACAATAACCCATAGTTGAACTCCCCTCACTGTAGATATATTATGTCCACTTTATAACCATAATCAGTAAATCGATCCTTCACAGGTAGTTCATAATCATAGCTAGGTCAAAAATATCGTTTTACCCCTGTGACTATATCTTGTTCCTCAAGTTTCTATTGACCTTCTAATGAACAATTCCGATTCATAATCTCTATGAATCAAATCCTTTCTCTATCATGAGAAGGTGGGGCCCCGATTGTTCAAGACTTGGAATCAATACTTAAGAGAACAACCTATCTGCTAACCTTAAATAAGGTAGGAGTGAATTCCATCTTGCAAGGCTATGTCCCCAGCTATTCATCTGGTCTTATCCCCAAAATGGGAAGCTTATTAAGCAGTGTTGTTGGACTACTTTCACCGTTTGCAGATTCAAGGATAATCCCAAACAAATAGGAGTTCGTAGCTAGCTCATGATTAAGATCGAGTTAACTTAGGTTATTTGATAAATGAAATAGTAAGTTTTAACAGTAAACAGTCATTATAAAGAAAAGCGACTATTTTCGTGATCCAGTCTATATACAAATCATTGCATAGGATGCCACCGCTCACATGTCTCAACATGAACGATTTGTGGATCACATCGTTTGTAGTACTTTACAACTTCTTGTAACAGCTACAGAGTGGGTTGCATCCAATAGTGTTGCCAGGATGAGATATCGAATTTCATCCAAATACTTATTAGACATTTAGGTTATATACTGCTAACTTGATTCTATTTATGTCACTACATAAAGTTACAGTATTCAGACTATAGCCAATGATACGTTTATTGGATTTTCATAATAAGATGCAAAATCAACTAGTTATTATTATTGATAAATAGAATGTTTAACACGAACTGCGAGTTATAGGACATTCCCAACACCATGGTGTTGTCCCTTCTTCAACATTCTATCATGCACGTTGCCTCATTGGGGACAATTATGTCATTTGGCCCTCTTTTGATTTTGGTTGCTTCATTTGACCCCTAAATGATTCTTTTGGCCCGTTTTGAACCCAAAACATCCCAAGAGTATTCTTTGCTTGATATTCTGCATATAGACTTATTTAAACAATAAATTTCTAAGAGTTAGCTCGATTTAGGCTGGGAAAGATAGTTCACATATGGAGCTAACAAGTATGCTTTACGTGAATCACTGTAGAAGGAGTCTATTAAATAAGTACTTCGTTATAATTGCTCAACTATTTATATAGTGAAGTTTCTTTATACCAAGCATACAACCCTCAAAAGTAGATGACATTGCATTGAATAGGGTTACCAACCTTCATGTCCGCCTATCCTTGCTCTTATTGTCTGATATTAAGTTATTATGCTTATCAGTTATCTTGTTACATTGTCTTGCTTGATTTATATATATTTTGTGTTAGATTCACTTCAAAATTTCAATTGGTATCAGAGTGAGCCCCTATCTTCTTGAGATCTTGTTTTGAGATTGTATTTATAGTCACTATGTGAAGGGATTAGAATTCCTCACAACGGAAGCAACTAGATGAATTGATCTTTAAATTTCGTTTTTTACAGAACATATAACGTTCAAAGTGACGGAAACCATGGAAAAATATAAACCTAAGCATGTAAACTACAGTTCAAATAGAGAGGAATGAATTAAGAAATCACTCGCCTTTGAAGACCAATTCTTCACGTTCCTCTCCAACTCAAGTCGTCTCTCCCAATCTCACAAACTCGGCATCTTGGAACTCAATGAACAGGAAAGGACACCACCAAGGAGTCTTCCCTGTTATTCTCAGGGACGAGAACTGTACAGAGGTGTGGGCTTACACTCAATCTTGACGTGAGGGAGAGAAAAGAGAACTGAGAGCTTTTTCTTCTCTGTAAAACTCACTGAGAAAAGGAGAACTAAAGAGAGACACTCGGAGAGAGAGAACTTTCTCTCTTTTCATTTGTTACATGAGAAAGGGATAGATTAAGGGGTGAAAAAGTTATAACTCCCTCTCCTTTATTTTTAATAAATTCAAATTAAAAAATTTGAATTTAATATATATATATATATATATATTTAAACAATATGTTATATCAAATATAATATATAACCTATAGTTAATATTATATTACATATAACATAAACTATAGTTTATTATTCTCTCAAATAACCAAAGGTATTAATATGAATCAAATTCATATTAATTTTAACCTATAGTTTTTATATGAATCACATTCATATAAATAATAATTGAATCATATTCAAATTATAACACCTCTCAATAAAATATAGAAATTTAATATGAATCATATTCATATATTTTAATATATAGTTCCTATATGAATCATATTCAAACATTTATTTCTCTCATAAAACTATATAAATTTAATATGAATCATATTCACATTAAATTTTTAACATATAGTTTTTATCTGAATCATATTCAAATATTTATTTCGCTCATAAAATTATATATAAATTTAATATGAACCATCTCCACATTAAATTTTAACATATAGTTTTTATATGAATCGTATTTAAATATTTATTTCTTTCATAAAATTATATATAAATTTAATATTAATCATCTCCACATTAAATTTTAACATATAGTTTTTATATGAATCATATTCATATAATTAATATTTAAATCATATTCAAATATTTGTTTCTCTCATAAAAATATATCAACATACATTATATTATATAATGTATCAATATACATTGTTTAATTGTATCTTATACAATTAATTCCCTTTAATTAATTTGAACAATTCAAATCACACCAAAATTAATTTGATTCCCATTAGTCCTCATTGAGCTAATGAAATGACTTTATGAACCTATAGATTGAAGCTCCAATGATACAAGATTAATTGATTAAACTCTTTTAACCAAATTAATCAACATTCATTAACTGTCAGTCACTCCACTAAAGACCAACAGTTGAACTCTTCGCACTATAGATATATTTCTATGTCCATTAGGTATAACCAATCAATAGTGCGTTGACCCTTCATAAATTGCTTGTAAGTACAGTTGGGTCAAATTACTGTTTTACCCTTGTAGTTACATCTAACTCCTTAAGTACCACTGATCCCTCTAATGAACAATTTAGTCATAGTCCAACTATAACTGAACCTCTCTCAGGCCAGGAGAGAGTGAGGCGTCTCATTGTTCAAGCCCCAAAATCAGCCCTTAAGGGAGCAATTTATCTTCTTACCCTAACTATAGGGAATGAGTGAATTTCTTTTTATGTACCTATGTTCCCAACTACTCAATCAAACGAATCTCCAAAATGGTAGGCTTATTGAGTCGACGAATCTGGCCACTCTCACGCATACAAATCAAAGGATCGCTCTCATAGGCAGGAGTTCATAACTCACTCAAGATTAAGGTCAAGTCACCTATGGTTATCCTAGTGAAATGTAAGTCTCTTCTAGCAATAACGTTATAAAGAGAGACTTTATGGAAAAGTCGGCATGCGCAGTGGAAAAGAGAATCGATTTTACTCTAATTGCCCAATTTAAACATGCAACCCTAAATGAATTAATTAGGGTTATTTTGAAATAATACCTTTGAAGCTCTTGAAACTTCTTTATCGCTGCTCAAACATGAACTGGACAACCACTAGAGCTGACCTACTATCCTCTGGACTCAGAATCGGGTTGTGGGATCCGATGGATGAAGAACCCGAGAGAGAGAAAAAGAGATGGAAATAGTAGAGTAAAAATTGGGTTGGGTTTGGATTTTTTCAGTCCAATTTTTAAAAACTAGTTTTGCAAAATTTCCAAAAAAAATTTAATCCAAAATGACAAGCCCATATTTATAGAAAAGGGCCATGCAAAATTGCATAAAATAACTTCATAAAAATCCAACACCTAGAATCCACTATCTAATTGGGATTAATGTCTCCACTATAAGCCAACACCTAGCCCACTATTTTATTAGTGGAAATATCCAACAAAAGTTTGGATTTTTCCACTAACTTTAGTCAAAGAACAAAATAGTCATTTGGTCAACATTTTGACTTTTTATGATTTTTTTAGTGTTGACTAATTTTGACCTCCTGAGCATGAATCCGCATTCATTTTCTAGAAATTCAAATCACATTTGAATATAAGGTCGGTCAAAATTTGACTTTTCAAATTCAAAAGTCAACTCTTTGACTTTTCAAAGTCAAAAGTCAACTCTTTGACTTTTTACATCTTTGACAATTTCCATTATTTTCGAGCTTCCGAATATGAATGTATTCATCTTCTTGATATTTAAATCACATTTAAATATTAAAGCCATATCTCTAAACTGAAAACTGACTACTATATCACACATACTTGTCGGTTTCTCTCTTTTCACCTAATTCGAACAATTCGAATCATTCTATCATACTGTTCTAAGTTTATTCCATATGAACTAGTAGGGGAACCTAATAGACCTATAGATCATGGGCTTCAACGATCTGAGATTAGCTGACTAAACTCTTTAGATGGAGCTAATCGACATTCGTTAACTAACGGGTCATTCCACTATAGTCCCGTAGTTGCATTCTTCTCACTATAGATATATTTGTGTCCATATGATATAACCATGATTAGTAAACTAATCCTTCACAGGTTGTTCGTAATCTCGGCTGGGTCATAAAAACCGTTTTAGTCCCGAGACTACATCTTGTTCCTTAAGTTCAACTGATCCTCTAATGAATAATTGGTTTAAGGTCCAACCTTTAAACCGAACCCCTCTTGGACCAATGAGAGGGTGGGACCCCTTGTTCAAGAAATGGATTCAGTACTAAAGGGAACAACCTATCATTTGAATGAGGGTTCGATTAGGGATTGTTGAGGGCATTCCACAGATGCCAAAGGGCTGCTGTTTAGAGAGAATTTCAGAACCAAACGTGGGGATTAAGCAAAGGGGATAGAGAGGACAACGTTGGTGTGGTGCTGGCAATGGATTGTGTTCAACGGATAATCTCTGTACAACATGTTTAGATTGATTAATTTGAACATCATGAGTGGCTGAATTGTTTCTAGTTCCATGATTGATTGATTTCACATTGTTTATTGATTGTGCTTAATTATTTTGGTTGATTGAATTTATTAGCTTTTTATCATATTTGTGCTTATCCAATTGAATATCTTATCAACATTTGATTGATTTTAGGTTTTTTAATTCTTTTTGAGAGATTGAAAAATTGGAATTAACATGATAAACTGACGTTGAATTATGCACAAAAATGATGGAAAAATGTTAGAGGCTAAAAGTGGAGAAACTTAATGTTGTGTCTAATAGTTTCAATTGCATCAAAATAGAGTTTCCTTTTAGACATTAGAAAGACTTGAGCTCGAAAGAGAAAATCTGATTATATTGACTTGTAGGCCTAAGTGGATAAGTTAGATTAGTTAAAAGAAAATATTTCGAATCCATAAAAGTGTTGAATGAAAATATTTTCTTAGGACGTTCTTAGATAAGAGAATTTCTAAATTGAACATTTATTTTCTTCCATTATTTTTATGCTTACAAAATCATCTATTTTCGATTCCCTAAATAAAGTTGAGAGGATTGTTGGATAGCTAGTTAAATTGAGTAGTTAATATCTTGAGGACGATATTCAATCTCTAGACCATTTTACTATATTATCACTTGATGTGTACGTTTGCGCTTGTTATCCATAGTTCATATTACTTTTAAAGGTGTAATTATCTAACTCCTCTTTATCAATCAAGATAGAGAAAATAACAATAAAACCCATAATTAAGGGTTGGATGCATAAATGGCAATCAGACTCAAAATAATCACTACTTTATTAAAAGGGACTATATGGGGAGAATCTTTCTCTCCCTATTTTGCCTTTCATTTTTTTTTTTTTTTTGTTAAATGCCCATTATACCATTCCCATTAAGTATGTGTGCCTCTTTCTTTTTCTTTTTCTTTTTTTTTTAAAAAAATTTTTGTTTTCAATAAATTAGAGTGTCTTTGGAATACATTTTCAAGAGTTAAAAAAAAGTCATTTTGGAAGAAATTCAAGTGTTCGGTAACAACTCAAAATAGAATTTCAAGTATCTTTTAGTCAGTTTTTATCAAAAGTGTTTAAATAAAAATAAGTTTATTTAAAAACACTGTTTTCGCAAGTTAATCCAAACAATCTCTTAGCCTCCTACAAAGAGGCATCACATAGGTGGAGGAAAGAGGAAAACAATATGAAGAGTAGAGAGAGGAGAGAGTGAAAAAATAACTCAAGTATAAATTATATTCATGACCATTTATAACTAAAAGCAATCTTATTTGTACTCTTTACTGTTTTTGTTGACATTTTTAACTTTTCTTTCCCAATTTTATATTTTTCAGACAAATACAATAACTGGAAAAAATGTATCACTTCTTGTTGTGAATAAGTTATTTAATTTTAACTTCACATGATAACCAAATACTTTTTAAATAAATAATAATTACATCTACCATGGATTCCTCTTGATATATCCCTTCACATAAAAATAAAAATCCAAATAGAGACATCTCTTACAAATAGTACAACCATTCACATAATAAATAAATATTTTTTTAAGAATAAATACAAGTTTTTTTTGTTTTCTTTGGCCCCATCTCCATTTTAAAAATGTCATGATAGAAAGAACTGTAGAATGATAATTGAAGTTTTGGTATTCGTAAAGAAAATACTGGGTCATGCCAAAGTGAAGCCAAAATAATCCATAAACTTATTTCTTCAACGAAAAAGTATGAATTTTATTTTTATTTAAATTTTGATTTATTATTATCATTAGATTTATTTCCAACATTAACAAATATTTAGGTTATTCTCAAATTTAAATTCTAATTATGTAGGAAAATTAGTCTTGTTTTCTTTATTTTTTTAAATTTCTTTTTTAAGAAGAAGAGTGAGATAAATTACAAGAAGCAAAAATAAAACAAGAATTGGGTCGATACATAAGAAATGAAAGTGAGTTTGAATGAGAAAAATGGAAGAAGAACGGATATGAAATTAAAGGAAAAGATTCAAGAGAGAGTGTTATTAATAATGACGGTTACTTTGGATTCATAAATATAAGAGTTGAATTCAATCAAAGAGCGACAACACTTTTTAAATTTCAATTTGTAGGAAATTACATATTCTTTTTCAACCATAATAAAGATTTACATATTTGTGTTATTTTAAAATTTAAATATTGAACATGCAGTTTTTGTTAGTACTTGAAACTTTATTTTATTATTATTTTATTAGTTTCAATTAGATCTTTGATTAGAGTTCTATAGTTTCAGCTTTATTAGAATCTTAGATATCTTATTTATTTGTTTGAACCAAAATTTTTACATATATGTATGTATATATAAGTACATATATGTATGTATACATAGATATATACATACATACATATATATAATATATATATATATATATATTATAATTATATATATATATTATGTATGTATATGTATGTATATGTATGCATGTATGTATGTATGTATGTATATGTATATCACTAATCTTGAATTACACAAGCATGCCAACAAAACCAGTATTCATCAAAGATATTATTATTGAGTTGAAGATTTATATTATTACTCCATCACATTTTAATTTCACGTAAAAAATTTAAAGTTTATACTACTCCCATCAAAAGTATATTAATTCAAAAATTTATGTCACTATCAAATTATGTTCCAAGTGTTCTAAAGATCATCAAACACGTGCAACTCATTTTTATATTTGTTGTGAATTAACATAAAATACAACATATATATAGTTTTGGCTATAAACTATTTTATTGTTTTTAATTTTTATGTTATATATTTATTATTTAAACTTCATAAAATTTATATTAATTTGTTACTGAAATTTCACCGACAAAATTTATGTTTTAAAGATCTTAGCCACGTGCGTTGCACGTGTTATATAGCTAGTAGTATATATAGCACAAGGATAAAATATTTGTAGTTATAGTGAATAAATAGGCCCATATATTGAAAAAGACTATAAGCCCATTGCACATTCTCCCTCAGCCCATCAGACAAAGACCCAACAAATCCTACATGCATCTTTTTCTTGGCTTTCTCAATTTGAAGTCTGATTATCACTTATAGCTTCTATGAATGATAGCCACTAATAGTTTCTGTCAGTAGTTATTGAAAGAAATCTAAAAACGGGAATTCCATGAGCAGCGGAAGGGAACGTTCCAAATTCCATTCAGATTGAACACAAACAATTACAATTTAAAACGGAAAGAAACAAGTCATACATAAATAGAAATTACAGAATGTTACAAGAGTATCAAGAGATAGAGTATGAACCTTTCAAGAACCATTCTTCAAGTATCCCTCAAACGAAGTCCAATGCGTCCAAAATCAGCACATGAACACAACGAACAGACTGCGACCAATAGCACAAATAGCCAACAGCTCCTCAAACCCAATCGAGTCCAACTCGATTCACAAACGGATGTAGAACACCACTACAAGTGTTACTTTGGTATTCTCGGTGTGAAAATCCAGGAGTTGTGGACTCTGTATGATCTTGGCTTGAGGAACGAAGGAGGTATACGATCGAGTAGATGATCGAGTAAGTGGGAGATGAAACACTGTCTATCGCATAGACGATGTACTCGATCGTTTAGTAAACGGTTACCTATCGCATAGACTTTGCTACTCGATCGTTTAACAACGATCAGCTAAGTGACTATCATATAGTCAACTCTAAACGATCGTTTAGTCTCTCAACGGCTATCGCTTAGTAAAAACAATTTTCATTTGATAGCTTTGTATTGTGAGTACTTTCCGAATGAAGCAACCACTAATTTTAAGAAAACAATTTTCCTTTTATCTCACAGTTACCATAAAACTTCCAATAACCTCCGACTCAATCGGTTATTAGAGAAAAAGAATTAATTATCATATAATTAATATATTAATATGATAACCAACTTATCATATTATATTTATAACCTATAGTTTTGATATTTCATCATATGAAATATATAAACCATAGTTCTTTTTTTATTTTATGGTACTTGATATAAATCATATTTATATCAATTCCTCCAAATAATGTATCTCATACATCATACCAATTATATCACATATAATTGAATTTTCTCTTGTTAATTTGAACACTTCAAACTAACCCTAAAATCTGATTCTCAACTTGAGCCCATTGAGCTATCAAGGGGACCTTATGGACCTATAGCTTGAAACTCCAACGGTACGTGAATAATTGACTAAACTCTTTAATCACGAGATCCACCGTCCGTTAATTGTCAGTCACTCCACTAAAGACTGACAGCTGCACTCTTCTCACTACAGATATATTTCTATATGAATATAACCAATAAACAATGCGATAACCCTTCACAAATCGCTCGTAAGTATAATTGGGCCAGTTTACCGTTTTGCTCTTGTAGTTACATCTAACTCCTTAAGTACCACTTATTCCTCTAATGAACACTAAGTCATAGTCCTACTATGACTGAGTCATTTCTTCCAAAGAGAGGGTGTGGCCATTATATTCAAGACCCGGAATCAGCTCTTAAGAGAGCAATTTATCTACTTACTCCTGCTTCAGAGAAAGAGTGAATTCCATCTTGTATAACGGAGTTCACAGCTCCCTAATCAGATAAATCCCAAAAAAGGTAGACTTGTTGAGTTGGCAATTTGGCCACCCTCACTCATACTAATCAAAAGACTGCCCTCATGAGCAGGAGTACCAAAAACACTCAGGATTAAGGTCATGTCACCTATGGTCATTTTAGTAAGATGTAAGTCTCAATTATCAACGACACTATATAAAGAGACTAATCATCTTGTGGTCCAGCCTTATACAAACTCTTTGTATAGGACATGAAATAACCACGGATCTTAGTTTATTGGATATGAGTAAATGCAAATAAAATAACACTTATTTTATTAATAATAATAATGTGTACAAACTGTTTACAAACTATGAGACTTCGAGAGAATTAGGACACCAATCCCAACAATCTTCTACTTGTCCTAATACCTCGGGAGACTATGTACAATACATAAAATAGTACAATATACAATAAACTAGGGTATACTCTATACCCCAATATCATCTCCCACTTGCCCTTGACAAGATGCCGCATGTCTCGTAGACCTAGACTCTTCAGATGACCCTCGAACACTTTAGCTGTGAGAGTCTTTGTAAACGGATCAGTAACGTTGTGCTCCGATGCGATTTTCGAGACTATCACATCACCACGATGCACAATCTCTTTGATCAAATGATACTTTCGTTCAATATGCTTGCCTCTACGATGATTCCGAAGTTCCTTAGAATTTGCCACAGTCCCACTGTTATCACAATAGAGAATGATCGGCAAAGACATATTTGGAACAACTTCCAAATCTGTAAGGAACTTCCTAAGCCAAACATTCTCTTTAGCAGCTTCACAAGCGGCTATGTATTCAGCTTCCATAGTGGAGTCCGCGTGCATCCTTGATTGATGCTTCACTAAACTACAACCCCTCCATTCAAAGTGAACACTGACTCTAATGTCGATTTTCGAGAATCTCTATTAGTCTGAAAGTCAGTCTAGGTATCCTGTAAGGATCAAATCCTTATCTCCATACACGAGCATATAGTCCCTCGTTATCCGAAGATACTAGAGGATCGTTTTGACTATTGTCCAGTTATCTAATCCTGGATCTGATTGATAACGACTGACAATCCCTACTGCATAGCAAATGTCAGGTCTAGTACATAACATTGCATACATTAAGTTTACTTCTCTTTAGACAAAATAATTCTATGCCTGAAGGGTAATAAACCCCTCTTGGAATTCTGCATCCTGTACCTTATTAACATTTGGCCAATGTATGATGCCTGAGACATGGTTAACCTCTTGTTCTTACAATCACGAATGATCTGGATCCCTAAAGCATACTACGCCTCTCCCAAATCTTTCATTTGGAATTGGGCGGCTAGTCATTTCTTAATGTCAGTCAGAAAACCTACATCATTCCCAATGAGTAGGATATCATCCACATACGGTACTAGGAAAGCTACTTAATTGATGATTTTCTTGTAAACACAAGGCTCATTAACATTCTGATCAAAGCCAAACGATTTGATCGCACTATCAAATCTAATGTTCCATGATCTAGAGGCCTGTTTCAGCCTATAAATGGACTTATTAAGCTTGCAAACTCTTTGCTCTTGATCTGGAACAATGAATCCCTTTGGTTGAGCCATGTAGATGGTCTCCTCAAGATTACCATTCAGAAAGTCAGTCTTGATGTCCATTTGCCATATCTCATAATCGTAAAATGTGGCTATGCACAAGAGAATCCTGATAGACTTCAACATGACAACAGGTGAAAAAGTTTCCTCATAGTCCATTCCCTCGACCTGGGTATAACCCTTTGCCACGATTCTAGCTTTAAAGATCTACATCTTTCCATCCACACCTTGTTTTCTTTTGTAGATCCACTTACACCCTATAGATTTTACCCCATCAAGCTGATCCACAAGTTCCCAGACATAATTGAAGTACATAGACTCCATTTCCTGATTCATGGCTTTAATCCACTTATCTTTGTCAACATTCTTCATTGTTTGCTTATAAGACAATGGATCCTCAACTCCATCATCAAACATGATGTTTTGGGCTCCAGTCAAATCCATGTAGCCTTCCGGTGGGTTCACAACCCTCCCTACGTCGAGGCAGTCTCAACTCTTGAGATGGTTGACTAGATGAACCGACATCAACAAATCTTGTAAATCTATCAGTCTATTCAACAACTCTTGTTGAACTCTTAGTAGTCTCATTAGAAATCTCATGTAAAACAAGCTTGCTTCGTGGTTTATGATCCCAAATGTGGTCTTCTTCTAAGAAGATAACATTTGTAGATACAAACACTTTGTTCTCACTTGGATCATAGAAGTATCCACCCCTCATTTCCCTGGGGTAGCCTATAAAGAGGTAAACTTTCGAACGCAGTTCCAACTTCTTTGGGTTAGTCACAAGCACGTGGGCCAGACATCCCCAAATCTTGAAATGGCGTAAACTACCTTTACAACCTCTCCACAGCTCAAAAGATGTTTTAGAAACACTTTTTGAGGGAACGTTATTCAAAATGTAACATGCAGTCTCCACTTCAAATCCCCAAAATGAGTATGGAAGATGAACAAAACTCATCATAGATCGAACCATGTCCAACAGGTTCTTCTTTCTGATACACCATTCTGCTGAGGTGTACCTAGGGCCGAGAGTTGGGATTTGATTCCATGTTCTATCATATAGTTCTAGAATTCAAGGTCCATATACTCTCCACTACGATCAGATCGTAGTGTTTTTATCTTCTTACCTAACAAGTTTTCAACTTCAGCCTTATACTCCTTAAACTTGTCAAGGGCATCAGACTTACGTTGCATTAGGTATAGATACTTGTATCTTGAATAATCATCTATGAAAGAGATGAAATATTCATGCTCATTTCGAGCTCTAACACTCGTTGGACCATAGAGGTTTGAATGTATAAGCTCTAAGGTCTCCTTGGCTCCATAACCTTTTCCAGTAAAAGTTCGTTTGATCATCTTGCCTTCAAGACATGATTCATATACCGACAATGAGTTTTCTTCTAAATCTTTTAGAAGTCTACATTTCACCAACTTTTCAATCCTATTAAGGTTTATGTGACTTAACCTTAGATGCCAAATATGGGTGTTTTCCTTAGAAGAACCTTTGGTCTTTTGCAGTTGTCACCGTTCTGAACATTTCAGTATTAAGCAAGGCTTTTATGACTAACGGTCTTAGTACATACAGTTATATTCAATTGAACCAAAACTAATCTCCATATCATTCTTGAAAATAAACACTTTACTCTTAGAAAATTAGATGGTATAACCTTGTACAATCAGACAAGAAACTGAGATTAAGTTATTCTTAATATGAGGAGCTATAAAAATATTATCGAGTAACAGATAACGATTCTTGTCCAAAAATAATTTCAGCCTGCCTACAGCAACAGTTGAAACAACCTCACCAGTACCGACTCGAAGAGTCAACTCTCCATCTTCCAACGTATTCTAAGAACTAAATCCTTAGTAGGAAGAACTTACGTGATTAGTAGTACCTGAATCAAGTATCCAGGCAGAATTATCATTCTCTACCAAACACTTCTCCAAGACAAATAAATCACATTTATTATCTTTAGACTTTTTCCTCTTGTGGAAAGTAGTGGGATCAGTGTCAGAACCTAAATAAGCTCCAAGTTCCATTTCAGAGAAAAATTCTCGTTGATGAACTTCACTAGAGTTAGCAACAATTGCTTTCCCTTTTAGTCCCTTGATATTCAACAAAGATTGGAGGTTATTTTGGGAACTGAAACTACTAGTTTCTTTGTCATCCATCCCTTTGTGCCCAAAAAGTGAGAACTGACGTTCAAACAATTCTTACAACGAGTCCATGATCTTACGTGCAATGACCATGTTCTCAACCCTTTTGGCCAATGTATCAGGTATGCTAACCAAAATGTGAAGTCGGGCCAACGAGTTAGCCTTCATCCACACCTGATATGCATTACGAACATTTTATGGTGCATCAAGGATCGGGACTTGAGGACACTCCTCAACCATGAAAAACTTGAGGTCGTTTACCACGAAATTGTTGGGGTTGATGCCCTAAAGTCTTATATCCTGTAGTTTGTAAATAGTATGTACGAACACTTGTGTTGTTAATATATGATATTTACTTCACATCTTGTTATTTTGCTCGGTTAATTGTTTTATTTGCTTTACCACAAACCAATAAACATAAATCCCTAATTATCTGTATGTGACTCAAGCATATATGTGGTGACATACAAGTGGATCATATCTTGAGTGATAACTAAAATGGTCTATAGTATATGGATATAGGAGGGAAACCTTATCCTAGTAATGCTATAGACACGGCCCGCTTTGTGGAATGGTCACAAGTGTTGTGACTTGTCACAGATGGTCTGATCCTGATCATTCGTTTTACTAATGATTACTCCAGGTACGGGTATGTTTATCTTATGCAACGGAAGTCTAAATCCTTTGAAAAGTTCAAAGAGTTCAAGGCTGAAGTTGAAAACGCATTAGATAGACGGATTAAAACACTTCGTTCAGATGAGGTGGAGAGTTTTTAAACTCGACATTCCAAGACTATTTGATAGAACATGGAATCGTTTCCCAACTCTCAGCGCCGGGTACACCTCAGTAGAATGGTGTAGCGGAGAGGAGAAATAGGACCTTGTTAGACATGGTTCGCTCGATGATGAGTTACGCTTCCTTATC
>NC_052350.1:29634334-29653076 GCF_009727055.1 Benincasa hispida
CCAGACGGCCTCCTTAGGAGCTTCGCAAGCCACTACGTACTCCGCCTCCATAGTGAAATCGGTGATGCCCCCTACTTAATGCTTTGCCACACTACAGCTCCTCCCGTCAAGAGTAAAGATTGACCCTGGTGTGGACTTGCGAGAGTCCTTATCCGTCTGAAAGTTAGAATCCGTGTATCCTGTAATGATCAAATCCTTCGAACCATAACACGAGCATGCAGTTCCTCGTTCCCCAAAGATACTAGAGGATGTTCTTCACTGCGATCCAGTGACCCTGGCCTGGGTTAGATTGATACCTACTGACTATGCCCACAGCGTAGCAAATGTCTGGACGAGTACAGAGCATTGCATACATCAAACTGCTAACGACAGACGTATATAAGACCCGTCTCATCTCCTCAACCTCTTAAAGCATCTTAGGACACATTTCCATAGACTGGGTGACTCTATGCCGGAACGGCAGTAGGCCCCTTCTGGAGTCCTGCATCGAGTACTTGAGAACATCTTGTCAATGTACGATGCTTGAGACAGTGCTAGCACTTTGCTCTTACGATCCTGAAAGATCTGTATACCTAGAACAAACTGAGCCTCTTCCAAATCTTTCACTTGGAGTTGGGTCGCTAGCCAGTTCTTAACTACAGTCAGTAGACCTACATCATTCCCAATTAGTAGGATATCGTCTACATACAAATACTAAGAAGACTACTGAAGCGTTGATGATCTTCTTTGTAGACACAAGGTTCATCAACGTTTTGGTTAAAGCCATACGACTTGATCGCAGTAGCAAACCGTATGTTCCAAGATCGAGACGCCTATTTCAGTCCACAAATGGACCGATTCAGTTTGCAAACCTTTTGCTCTTGACTTTGGGCTATGAATCCCTCAGGTTGCACCATATAAAATGGCCTCCTCAAGATTGCCATTCAGAAAGGCCATCTTGACATCCATTTGCCAGATCTCATAATTATAATAAGCTGCAATGGATAGGAGGATGTGGATCGACTTTAACATGGCAATAGGCAAGAAAATCTCCTCATAGTCGACTCTCTCTATTTGGGTATAAACCTTTTGCCACCCAAGTCGAGCCTTGAAGGTCTGTACCTTCCCATCAGCACCCCATTTGCGCTTGTAGAGGCGAACTCCATCAGGCTGATCTACAAGATCTCAGACTGAGTTGAAGTACATCGACTCCATCTCGAGATCCATGGCCTTGACCCATTCATCCCGGTCACATCCTCAGAAAGTTCTTGACAGATCTGGAAGTTGTTCCAGATATGTCTAGGCCCATTACCCTCTATTGTGATAATAATGGGGCAGTGGCAAACTCCAAGGAGCCAAGGAGTCACCGGCGTGGCAAACACATAGAGCTGAAGTATCATCTAATCCGCGAGATAGTGCATCAAGGGGACGTGATCGTCACTTAAACTGCTTCAGAGCACAATGTTGCTGACCCATTTATGAAGGCTCTCACGGCTACAGTGTTTGAGGGTCACCTACGGAGCATGGGTCTACAAGATCACCCGCAGCTGGATTAGGGAAAGTGGGAGATTTTCTTGTACTAGGCTTTTATGCCCTAGTATATTGTTTTATACTAAGTTTTTTGTACACCCCACTTCGCTTTAAGACAAGTGGGAGATTGTTGGGGTTGATGCCCTAAAGTCTCGTGTCCTGTAGTTTGTCAACAGTATGTACAAACACTTGTGTTGTTAATATATGATATTTACTTCACATCTTGTTATTTTGCTCGATTAATTGTTTTATTTGCTTTACCACAAACCAATAAACATAAAATCCCTAGTTATCTGTATGTGACTCAAGCATGTATGTGGTGGCATACAAGTGGATCATGTCTTGAATGATAACTAAAATGGTCTGTAGTATATGGATATAGGAGGGAAACCTTATCCTGGTAATGCTATGGACGTGACCCACTTTATGGAATGGTCACAAGTGTTGTGACTTGTCACAGATGGTCTGATCCTGATCATTTGTGTTGGGGACCTACGAGCGGGAACGTCCTATAAAAAGAGTTTGTATAAGACCTAACCATGAAGTGTTAACGTCTCGTTATATAACACCGTTCATGCCAGAGACTTCACTTCATTAAGATGACCATAGGTAACATGACCTCAATCCTGAGTGAGTTGGGAACTCCTACCATTGAGGGCGGTCCTTTGATTTGTATGGGTGTGAGTGGCCAGGTCGCCGATTCAAACCTATCATTTTGGGGATTCGTCTGATTTGGGAGCTGGGAACTCAGCTACACAAGATGAAATTCACTCCTTCCCCGAGGCAGAGGGGTAAGTAGATAGATGGCTCCCTTAAGGGCTGATTCTGGGCTTGAACTATGTGGCGCCACACACCTTCTCTTGGCCCGAGAGGTGTTCACACATAGTTGGACTATGTTGTATTGTTCATTAGAGGAATCGGTGGTACTTAAGGAGTGAGATGTAACTACAGGGGAAAAACGGTAAATTGGCCCACCTGTAGTTACGAGCATCTGTGAAGGGTCATCGTACTCATGATTGGTTATATCCAATGACACAGAAATATATCTGTGGTAAGAAGAGTTCAGCTATTGGTCTTTAATGGAATCACTGACAGTTAACGGATGGTGGATCTCGTGGCTAAAAAGTTTAGTCAGCTATTCATGTACCGTTGGAGCTTCGAGCCACAGGTCCATTAGGTCCCCTAGGTAGTTTGGATAAAGTCGAGAACCAATGTTGGGTAATTTGAAATGTTCAAATTGACAAGAGAAAATTTAATTATATATGATATAATTGGACTGGTTAATTATATTATGATATGATTGGCTAAACGTTATGAGATACATTAATTTGGAAGAAATTAGATATAGATATGATTTATATCAAGTAGAGGAAAAAATATTATAGTAGATATGCTGATATCAAACTATAGGATATAAATATAATATGATTATATTAATTAATTAATTAATTGATTAATTATATGATAATTAACCAATTCTTCCACGTTCGGACATGGGTAGTGGGCAGCGTTGGTTATGACAACCAACGGGTTAAAAATGAAAATCGTTTTCATTTTTTGGATAGAGCATTCATTATTTTTCGTCCACCCAAAAGAATTTATGAAACAATCGCCCGAGAGACTATACGATAGTAGCTCTTCCGTCTAAACAATCATCTACCTCACGATTTCTCTAAACGATCGTATGCGCTTTTCCTAAACGATCGTTCAACTTTTCCTACACGATCGTGTAACTCTTTTATATGATAAACACTTTCGCTATACGATAGCTCTGTATTATCTCCCACTTGCTTATCGTCTACACGAATCGTAGTCCTCCATCCTCTACCAAACTCACCAAAGCCCGCTCTTTGGGTTTTCACTCTGAGAATACCCGGGGTTCATTAGTGGTGGTGTCGTCCCCGCTACAGTGTTCGTGTTCGTATTGATCGTGCTGTTGCAGTCGACATTCCCGCCGGGTGTTGGTAGATCTATTGGAAGGTTCCGCTGCATTGGGTTCAGAAGTTCGAAGAGAGTCTTCAATTGGTATGAAACCCTTTCCCTATTATCTATTGTGTTCTGAGCATGCCGATAATTAGATTAATGTGCATAACTATATGAGTTGAATGTATATCTTTTGTATTTCGGTCACTGTGAAATCGGAGCGATCTAAACACGTTTATGGTACTCTCGATATGAGATCCTTCAGAAATATGTCTTAAAAGACTCTTTCTAATGTATGTAATCGGTCAAATTAAAAGAGGCAACTAATGGAAAATCATTCATGTTGCTGAAAGAACAAACACATTGATCTACATTATATTTTAGCAAATACTCTTGAAAAACAACATCCATTATGGTTTAGCAAAATCTAAATGGACCCCGTGTGACATCTAGTTTTGCAATGATGCTTCAGTGGTTTAGGACAAAAGTCAGCGAAGGGTAGTCAATTTATCCCTCCTTTGAATTGAGACATTCTCAATCAGTCATTAATACTAGAACAACTCTTGTTCCTATAACGACTATCCATCATTGATTTGGTCAAGAAATCATTAACTTGCTTAACAATTTTCCTAAGTGTGACCCTTCATTTTAGATCCTAGAGTTCCGCCCCAAGTAGCCAATCTGAAGGGAAAAAATCCGATCGGGGCAAAAACTAAAGCGACCCTATCCATTTATGGAGTTCACCATGATATTGATCAATCGCACAAAAACCATCCGAAGGGGGACGCTCCCAGGGCACCACGAGGCCGTGCAAGAAGATCTCATGGTGCAAACCAATGAAGGAGACCGTAGGACATGTTGACACCTGTCTCTTATACACATCTAGATGTGTATAAGAGACAGGTGCAAGAAGATCTCATGGTGCAAACCAATGAAGGAGACCGTAGGACATGTTGACACACATCCTTTACCCACTTACTATAAACACTCTCTCCGTTCACCTTGATATTGACTCATGCAAACACCATCTGAAGGGGGATGCTCCCAAGGCACCACAAGGCCAAGCATGAATCTTACTGTGTGAACATTTAGGGAGAAACGTGAGTGGAATTGCCATAATATATATATTTTTTTCCTCCCATTGAGTATTTTATAACCTAGGGTTTAGTTTACTTAGAAAAAACACAGCTAACAATTTTAACTAAGTGACTTTTTAGGTTTGCCTAAAAGTAACTCTTACTTTGGAAAGTTGAACAACTTTTGATCATCGTTCATTAAACTCTTTAACGAAGTCTTTGATCAACTGTCGCATGCTTGTAGAAAATCTATCTAATTCACCTTTTCAGGTAGGTTCCCAGGTAGTGGTGTTCCGTTTCCATCAGCTTAAATACCCCAGCCTAGACAGAACCCGCCTTAGAAAAAAGATCCCTTATAGATAGATTTAATACAAATTTAATCTTTTATGGAAATCAATTTAAAAGATTAAATTTAGGTATCTAATCTCATTAGAACCATGAACTTAGGTCTATCTAAATCCAATTTTAAAGTCCTTTTAAAACATGAGTTCACCTAAGTTTGCATGCAACTCTTTCTTATTGATTTTAGTTATAATTTTCAATATAACGCTTATAAATGAAAACAACCAAAACCATCCACAATGCGAAGCAACACAAACAAGGCATTCATAACTCTTATAAATAAGCCTAAGTGTCATGCTTCATGCATTGTTCTTTCATTGCTACTTTTACACAACACTTATGTAATAAAGCAATGAACCAAGTGTTGGGATTAGTGTCCTAATTCTTCCGGAGTCTCGTTGTTTTGTAAAGATACACATTGTTTAATGAATAAAATAAGTGTTAGTTAATTCTGGCATTTACTCATATCAAATAAACAAAGCTCCTTGGTTATCTTATGTGAACTTAAGCATGTATATGTGATATACAAGTGGATCATGCCTTAAGTGATAACCTAAATAGGTTTGTAGTATAGGGATTAAGGTGGGATACCTAATCCTTGTGATACTACGGATACGGCCTGCTTTGTAGAGGTTTGTAAGTGTTGTAAACTACTACATATGGTAGATACTAACCATTCATGTGGAGACGTGCGATCGAGGGTGTCCTATACAAAGAGTTTATATAAGACCTGAACCACGAGATGACTAGACTCTGTATATAACGCCGTTGATAGTAGAGACTTACATCACACCTAAATGACCATAAGTGACATGACCTTAATCCTGAGTGTTTAGGGAACTCCTGCTTTTGAGGGCGGTCTTTTGATTAGTATGGGTGAGAGTGGCCAGATTTCCAATTCAACATGCCTACCTTTTTGGGGACTTGTCTGATCTAGGAGCTGGGAACTCAATCTACAAGATGGAATTCACTCCCCGAACTAGGGATAAGTAGAGACATTGCTCCCTTAAGAGGTCATTCCGAAGCTTGAACATAATGGCCACAACTTCTCTTTGGAAGAGAAGGCTCAGTCATAGTAGGACTATGACTTATGTTCATTAGAGCAATCGATGGTACTTAAGAAGACAGATGTAACTACAGGGGCATAACGGTTATTGGCCCAGCTGTACTTACGAGTGATCTGTGAAGGGTTGTTGCATTGCTGATTGGTTAAGATGGACACATAATATATTTGTGGTAAGCAGAGTTCAGATGTCGATCTTTAGTGAAGTGCCTGGCAGTTAACAGATGGTGGATCCCGTGACTAAAGAGTTCAGTCAGTTATTCACGTACCGTTGGAGCTTCGAGCTATAGATCCATGAGGTTCCCTTGGTAGCTCAATAGACTCAGTCGAGGATCAGTTCTTGGTGTTGATTTGAAATGTTCAAATTGACAAGAGGTAAAAGGTTATATATGATATAATCGGTATGATATATGAGATACATCTAGTGGAGGATTTATGTAAATGAGATTTACATTAAGTACCATAGAATAGAAAAATAACTATGGTTTATATGTATCATGAGATGAAATATTAAAACTATAGGTTATAAATATAATATGATAAGTTGGTTATCATGTATATTTATAATAATATTAATTATTGGATAATTAATTCTTTTTCTTTAATAACCAATTGAGTCGGTAGTTATTGGATTTTCATGGTAACCGTGAGATAAAAGAAAAATAGTTTTTCCTAATTTTAGAAAGATTTACAAACTGTTGAAATTCTTTCATAAAAGTTTTTTGAGATTTCTCTCGGCAAAAAGGATCTCACAGTAGTCGTTAAGTAAATATAGATTTACTAAACGACGGCTAGGGCGTGTTAAACAATCGTGTAGTGGCGAGCTAAACGATTGTACAGTATTTACTAAACGATCGTGATCGCTTGCCCAACATAAACGATTGTGTAGTGTCTGTAGATGATAGACCGAGCTAAGCGATGAGCTAAACGATCACATAGCATTTGCTAAACGATTGCTTAGCTTTAGCTAAACTATTGGGCATCGACCTATGCGATAAGTCTCCGCCATCTCCCACTTGCCCAGTTGTGTAAACAATCGGTGTTTCCTCTTTTGTCTGCCTCATTCCAAGTCTGAAAAGAGCCCAGCCTCTAGATTCTCACACCGAGAATACTAAGGTAGCCTTGTTGGTGGTGTCATACTCAACTCGACACCGTCAAGGTGCTGTGGAGGCCGTTCGTGTTGCTGAGGACGAGCGCGAAGTGTTCGTGCTGTGTTGCGGTCGTGTAGATCGAGCGTTCGAGCGGTCGTGTGCAAAGGAACGTGGAGACACATCTTCAAATGTTCGTAAAGTTTGCTCTTTGTTCATTTGAGTATTCATGCTATAATTTCTATATTAATTGCATAACCGCTTGTTTTGTATTCGACTGTAAATGTAATGTTCATTCATGATTGTGATTTGGAATTATCTTATTTTCGCTGCTCATGGAAATTTCGAATCTGATTTCCTTCACCAAGTATACATGCTTCCATACACCCTTATACTATAACTCTTATAATATAAAGATGATGCATGAATATGCTTAATGCATTGATAAATATAACTCTTATATTTCATGATGCATGAGCATGCTTCCTTGTAATTTCATCATGCCATTAACTATATTATAACACTTATAATATATGATGCATGAATAAAATGTATAACCTAAGGTGGGTTTTAAATCTATATGTCATAGACTATGGCATATAAACAGACATACATCACATGTACATTAAGTAGGATAATTAGCCTCAAATCCTCAAAAAACAAAGCTAAAAATTACAAAGAACAATGAGCCACTGGTTCAAATAGGCGAACCGGGTTTTGAACCATTTGGGCGAAGCTCGCGTCTCCTTGATCGTGTAACAAATCCTTGTGATCACCTACATGATAGAGTAAACTCTTTACTTACTCATTTAGCAACGTTGTATGAGCATAAACAATCGTTTAGCAACGATCGTATGCCTTTGACTATGNTAAACAATCGTTTAGCAACGATCGTATGCCTTTGACTATGCAATGAAGCATGAGGTCACACGATCGTGCAACGCGCATTGTTCAACGCAAGCCTTTAAACAATCAGGTAGACGACAATGATGCGGTGAAGCATAATCGTCTAAATGATCGCTGAGCAAGCGTAAGGTATCGTATACCGTGTGATCATGTAGCCAGTGACTATGTGATGAAGCATGCTGATTAGACGATCGTTTAGTGCGCATGCCTTTTATTAAACGATGAGCATCAAATTCTCTATGCGATCATTTACCTCAAGCGTCCACGCGATCGAGCAACCAACGCTACATTATAGAGTAAACTCTTTACCCCATCGATCTTTTCGTAAATACTACACGATAGGGCAGAACTTTTCTACACGATCGTTTAGTCAAATCTCAACGATCGTTTAGCTGGGGCTACACGATACGACCAACCTTTGGTCTTCTTCCTTGATGAGAACTACATCTCCATGCTTCGAAACTTCATCACGAATGACTCAAAGAACTTCAAACACTTTGAATACAGACTCGATTGCTTGTTAATTATGCCCAAAAACGCAAGGGTCTTTACAAATTAACATTTTGTAATCTTAAAGAAAGCTTTAAACAGAGGCAACCATCCCGACACATCCACAACACATTTAACCTTTAAATGTATAGAAAACTTAAAGGCCACCAAGACTATAAAGAAGTTCAATACAAAAATGGAAATTTAGAATATTTGAACAACCTGGCTCTGATACCAATTGAAGGAAATCTAAAAACAAGGATTTCCATGAGCAACGAAAGTGATCGTTCCAATTTCCATTTAGATTGAACATAAACAATTACAGTCTAAAACGGAAACAAACAGGTCATGCATAAATAGAAATTATAGTATGCTACAAGAGTATCAAGCGATAGAGTATGTGTACCTTTGAAGAACCATTCTTCAAGTATCCCTCGAAGGAAGTTCAATGCGTCCAAAATCAGCACACGAATGCAACAAACAGACTGCGACCAACAGTACGAACAGCCAATAGCTCCTCGAACCCAATCAAGTCCAACTCAATTCATGAACGGATGTAGAACGCCACCACAAGTGTTACCTTGGTATTCTCGGTGTGAGAATCCAGGAGTTGTGGGCTCTGTATGATCTTGGCTTGAGGAACGAAGGAGGTATACGATCGAGTAAGTGGGAGATGAAACACTATCTATCGCATAGACGATATATTTGATCGTTTAGTAAATGACAACCTATCGTATAGACTTTGCTACTTGATCGTTTAGCAAAAATCAACTGTGTGACTATCGTACAGTCAACTCTAAACGATCGTTTAGTCTCTCAACGGCTATCGCTTAGTAAAAACAATTTTCACTTGATAGCCCTTGTACCGTGAGTACTTTCCAAATGAAGCAACCACTAATTTTAGGAAAACAATTTTCCTTTTATCTCGTAGTTACCATAAAACTTCCAATAACCTCCCACTTAATCGGTTATTAGTGAAAAAGAATTAACTATCATATAATTAGTATATTAATATGATAACCAACTTATCATATTATATTTATTACCTATAGTTTTAATATTTCATCATATGTAACATATAAACCATAGTTCTTTTTCTATTTTATGGTACTTGATATAAATCATATTTATATCAATGCCTCCAAATAATGTATCTCATACATCATACCAATTATATCACATATAATTGAATTTCCTCTTGTTAATTTGAACACTTCAAACTAACCTCAAAATCTGATTCTCAACTTGAACCCATTGAGCTACCAAGGGGACTTTATGGACCTGTAGCTTGAAGCTCCAACGGTATGTGAATAATTGACTAAACTCTTTAGTCACGAGATTTACCATCCGTTAACTTTTGGGCACTCCACTAAAGACTGACAACTATACTTTTCTCACTATAGATATATTTTTGTGTCCATATAACCAATCAACGGTGCGATAACCCTTCACAAATCGCTCGTAAGTACAGCTGGGCTAATTTACCATTTTTCCCTTGTAGTTACATCTAACTCCTTAAGTACCACTTATTCCTCTAATGAACAATAAGTCATAGTCCTACTATGACTGAGTCATTTCTTCCAAAGAGAGGGTGTGACTACTATGTTCAAGACCCGGAATCAGCCCTAAGGGAGCAATTTATCTACTTACCCCTGTTTAAGGGAAGGAGTGAATTCCGTCTTGTGTAACTGATTTCCCAGCTCCCTAATCAGACAAATCCCCAAAAAGGTAGGCTTGTTGAGTTGGCAATCTGGCCACTCTCACTCATACTAATCAAAGGACCGCCCTCATTAGCAGGAGTACCCAAAACACTCAGAATTAAGGTCATATTACCTATGGTCATTTTAGTGAGATGTAAGTCTCAATTATTAATAGCATTATATAAAGAGACTAATCATCTCATGGTACGGTCTTATACAAACTCTTTGTATAGGACACCTCCGCTCGCATGTCTGCATAGCAATAGTCGGGATCAGACAATTTGTAGCACGTTACAATACTTGTAACTATCTACAAAGCGGGTCGTATCTGTAGTGTCACTAGGATAAGGTATCCCTCCTTTATCCTTATACTACAGACCATTTGAGTTATTACTTAAGGCATGATCCACTTGTATGTCTCATATACATACTTAAGTTTACATGAAATAACCACAGATCTTAGTTTATTGGATATGAATAAAGGTAAATAAAATAACACTTATTTTATTAATAACAATGTGTACAAACTGTTTACAAACTATGGGACCCCGGGAGAATTAGAACATAAATCCCAACAATTATCGCTAATAGCTTCTATTATTGATGGTCACCAATAGTTTTTATCAGTGACTATTACTAATAATTTCTATTAATGGCTACCATTGGTAGCTTCTTAGATCAATGGCTCAATAATATGATCAATAGTTATCGACAACTATCACTGATAGACTTTCATAATTTGGAATCAACTTTTAAGGATAAAAACTTGTCGATGACTATCACTAACAGACTTTCATCGATGGCAATCAACTTTGAAATATTAACACTTTAGCCTATTAGTGATTGAAAGATATCAGTAGCTATCAATGATAGATTTTTATAAGTAATTATCAACTTTGAAAGAAAACCAGCAACTTTGAAAGATTAAGTTATCAGTGATAGAAACTATTAATGGCTATCACTAGTAAACTTCCATTAGTGACTACCAACTTCTAAAAGTTAATACTCAAAGCTATTAGCGGCTATCACTAAATTTTTATCATGGGTACCACTGATAAACGTCTACCAATAGTTATCAACTTTGAAAGATTAACATTTAAAGCTATCAGGGGTATCAATGATTGACTTCTATCAATAGCTATCAACTTTGAAATATTAATACTTAAAGTTATTATCTATTGTCATTGATGGACTTCTACTTAGTGGCTATCAACTTTTATTAGCTATCAATGGTTATCAGCTTAAGTTGCTGAGCTTCAAATAATGTTTTTCACTAATGATTCATCTTGGGTCAGTTTCTTTGATTACGATGATGATTGATTATAAATCTTTGATTATGGTTATCAGTGACTATCAACTTTGAAAGGAAACTATCAACTTTCAAAGATTGACACTTAAAGCTATAAGTGATAGAAGTCTATCAATGAGAAGTCTTTAAGTGACTATCACTGATATCTTCCTTTAGTCATATATATCACTAATATCACTTATATCATTGATATCACTGATATTTACCTAAGATATGTCATTGAAAAATCACTGATATATGGATATCCCTAATATTTACCTAAGTTATATCACTGGTATCTACTTAAGTTATATCATTAATGTCACTAAAATCACTGATATCATTAATAAACAAATATCATCGATATATGCCTAAATTCTATCATTGATATACAAATATCACTGATATCACTAATATCAATGATTTCATGATATATGGATGATATCATTTATGGAAAGATTTATCATTAATAGACTTCTATCAATGATAGATTATATGATGTATGATGAAAGTCTATCAAGTGATAGACACTAGTAGCTTTCTATCACTGATAGAGTGGTATTAATTTTTCAATATCGATAGCAAATGATAGGAGTTTGTCAGTGGTAGTCACTGATAAACTTCTATCACTTATAAATTTAAGTGTTAATCTTTCAAAGTTGTCAATTTTTAAGTTTCATGCATTTCCACAAATTTAAAATTTCACAACTTTTAAAGTCTAATAGTTATTGAGATTGATTGCTAATGAATGAAAATTAACAACCTAAAATATAAGGTCCATTCTAACAAAATTTATTGATGAATGAAAATTTAATTCAAGTTTAATTACTAATAATTAATCTAATCACTGAACTTAATAAAAAAAAATCTAACAACAAATATTTATTTACAATGATATAATTTAAATTAATGGTTGGCAGTTAATTTTGATTCCTATCAATGTGATAATTGAATAAAATCGTTGAAAGTAATTGCATTAACGAAAAAAAAAAAAAAAACATTCGAAACCCTTTGATAAACATTTGGTTTATGGTTTTTAGATTTCTATTTTTAAGAAATAAAAACCATACAAATTTGGTTATTATTTTTGGTCGTTAATTAGAAAAAAAATAAAAAAACATGTTTGGTAAATTGTAAAGCTCTATTTTGTAACCATGTGATTCTTTATTTTTGATTTTTGAAAATTAAGTCTATTTACTTCATATTTCTTACAATAATTTACATCTTTTTTTAAGTATAATGGTTGAACTCTTAACCAAATTCTAAAAACAAAAGCAAGTTTTTAAAAACTACTTTTTTTAGTTTTCAAAATTTGACTTGGTTTTTTAAACTATTGGTAAAAAGTAGATAACAAAAGAAGAAATTTGGAGGTGAAAATAGTGTCTATAGCCTTATTTTTGAAAAATAAAACAAGAAAACCAAAAATAATTTTTTATTTTTAAAACTAAAAAATCAAAAACAGGTTTGATAATTATATTTTCGCTGTGTTTTTTAAAAAATTAAAATAAGTTTTTATGACTTTTTTAGTTTTATATATTTTTTTATAAAAATAAACTCTAACTATTTTTACAATATTATTCCATCTAATATATATAGATATATAATCATATCTTCATTTTTATTTTTTTATTCCTTTTTAATAAAAAAATTATTTTAAATGTAATAATTAATCATAAGTTAAAAGAAAAAGAAAAATTAAATATATTGACAAAATATAAGAAAATAGTTTAATTTTTGTAAAAGATAATTACAAAAGAATAAGCTAAAAATTATAATAATTAATCTGAACACAATAAATTCGTGATGCTTTGAGACAATTTTGTTCTCTCTATAATGTCATACTCATGGATCAGCCAAGCCATGTATACATAAAGAGATTGAAAATTGAGGGAACAATTCTCTGTATTTTATAGATTATTTTTTAACAATTCAAATAGCTATGTCTCTTGGTACAAAGTTGTGTTCCTTTCATTAAGGTGGTGCCCTTTACCAAAAAAAAAAAAAAAAAAAAAAAATCACATGATCAACAGTTGTGGCTTTCTATTTTTTTAAAAAAATAAATTTATTTATATTTTCTAATAATTTTACCTTTTACTTTTTTTAAAAAAATTAAGATATTGGTGAATGATAATTTTTGGATCAATCACAAACTGTTATGTCATTTTTCAATTTAATGACGAAACTACAAATGGTTGAATTTGGGATTATTTAAAAGTTAGCATGTGTCCCAATTTGAAATTGAAGATATAAGTTGGAAAATCCCAAGGATGCCACATGTTTTCGTTATGATCGTTGGATCAAATAAAATAATTTTGTCCAATTTGGTATTAATATTTGATTCAAAGTTCCCAAAAATAGGCTTAATTTGGCCCAAAGGCAAAGCATCTGAAAATCTAATTAGTTAGGTCCAAACACGGGTCCATGGACCAACCAAGCTCAATCCCGCAAAACTCAGATGAGAACTTGTTGAGAATGCGACCAAAGTCCCACATTGGTTAGATAAGGGCTGGATCATGGGTATATAAAGGTGGACAACTATCTCTATTGGTACGAGACTTTTTGGGTGGTTTCAAAAGCAAAGTCAGTTTTGGGATTGAAGAGAGAATTGTTCTATGTAATTGTAACAATTTCACATAGTGTATTTCTTTCAAGTGAAGTTCTTTAGAGGCACAAACATTATTCCAAGATTTCGACTTCAAGAACATTTATTTTCAACCTCATTCAAAGTTTTTCCATTAAAGTTTCTCATCATTTCACCTCAAAATAGAATGGATGTGAGTTTTTTTTTTCTTTTACCATCCAAAATTTTTTATTTTCACATCATTTCACCTCAAAATATCCTTAAACTTTATATTATTTTGTAATTATTTTTTCATTTCTTTTTAAATGTTTGCTCTCACATTGACATTTACAATATATACATCTGATTGTTGTCTTACTTTATAGAAATGATGGTTAGAAATGATTTATTATAGTCTAATTAAGCCACAATCAAAGTTTCATTCACTAATTATAACAATTTTCATTAGTTTCCATAAAGTTTTTTGAAATTTTTAAGGACATCGATATTTCCATCGATACTTCCATACAATTGGGACCTCGATATTTCATCAATATCAATATTTGATTGAGCTGAAAATGAGCTATCTTCTCCCTCTTAATTCAGGATTGTTCTAGGGTTTTACGTGTTTATTTGATTGTTTTTTAGGTTTCGAGCACATTAAGGGTAGAACCGGACGTTAGTGATAGAAATTAGTTAAAAACAAGCTAAAACGAAGTTGAATTGGCATTAACTGAAAAGAAAGAATGAAGAATTATGATTTTTCCCCTACTTGCACGACACTACGTCGCACCATGATGCATGTTCGGTGCTAAAAAGACAGAATGCCTAGTTTTCGTGCAAAGCACACAACGCCGTGGCGTTGCCTTAGAACGCTACGACGCTTTGACGTTTCGTTTGTGCAAATTTCCGTCAACAACGCGACACTGTACCCTAGCACTACGGTACCATCCCGATCTCATAAACCATTCTTTTTGCCGCCTAAATCAAAATCTCTGTCGATTCCCACATGTTTTCTCTCTACTTTTCTTCTCTTTTTGGTCAGTTTATGTTGCACAAGGAATTCCTTATGTTCGATCCATGTTACCACAAGGAGCTCAATCCATGTTACGATTACTACATTAATTTTAATAAAAACGGTTAAATTATTTGAAATGGAATTGGGCGAAAAATTTCGGTCTTCCACTCTTTCGAACCTTGTAATAACTACCATTTTCTATAAATACAAACTGCATGCATTTTGAAAACCAAAAACACGTTTTCAGAAAAGATTTTTTTTTTCCCTTAAAATTTCTTAATAGATGTAAAAAAAATTTTAAAATTAGAAAAACAGAGAATGGGATTAGAAGTTAAACAGACACGTTTTCTTTTTTAAGAAAATTAAATTAAAAAAAAAAAAAAAAAAAAAAACAAGATCTCTTTATTATTTATATACAAATTATCTAATAACATTTTCATGTATGAAAATATGGTGATGTTTATTCTCAAACAATTTAGTTTCAGATATTCTTATTTCTCATAGGTCTATAAAACCTTAAACTAAACAACCCTACAAATTATAAACAATAAAACATAAGGAGAAAGGTTAAAATTGGCGTGTATTGTGTTTGTTTAATGTTTTTCTCTGGTTTTGTATTGGTTTGAGTCACTTTGGCTGGGAGATCCTCTTTTATTTTTGCATTGATATATTATCTTTGGAGAAAAAACGAAACTACATGAAAACCCGTTTGATAACATTTTTATTTTGTATTTTTGGCTCGATTGTTAATATTTTTATTTTTTTTCGATTATTTTTTTTATAAATAGACTTATTTGATAAATCATCTATTACTTGTTCTCAAACTTTAGAAATATTCCTAAAATTTGGACTGAATTTCCAGTTTGGTTTCTATATTTTACATTGTAAGTTTTTTGTTGATAACAAAATTGTTGGCGTGCCGGCTGAAAGTGTAATTTTTTTTATTTCATTTGTATTTTTTTATTTTTTTATTTTATTATTGGCTATTTTAATTCTAATTTTAGATATTTCATTTTAATTTTTGAATTCTAAAATTTCCTTTATATAAATTTATATATTATTTTAAAGAAAAATTTGCATAAATAGAAAAAATATTAAATTATTTACAGATATATCAAAAAAAAAATATTGATAGATACTTGATAACTTGTAGAAATACAAGTCATTTTTGCTCTTAAGTTAGAACAACTAAGGTTTCTAATGATAAACTCTCCTCATTTTTAGTAGAAATGCATGGATTTATTCAAACATCAGCAAACTCATGCAAAAGAAGTTTTATTACTAAATATCGCGGCACTAACGCACTGTATTGCAGAATTTCAACGCAAGGATTAACAGTAACACATTAGACAAGTGCCGCAGGAAAAGCTCTAACGCATGGGCCATGCGCGAAGGGAGTTCAACAAAGAGAAGATTCATTGCTCCAGGCTGATTGTGTCACATCACCACTTACAAGTATAGGCACCTGCAGCAGGCGACGTCTGAAAAGCTTCCAAGCAGCAGGCGGCGTCTGAAAAGCTTCCAAGAGTCAGGCGGCCAACCAGGGCATGGACTTTAATAATGACCAGGGCATGGACTTTAATGCTGCCCATTCACCAAGTGGACGTGATCAATGCCTATAAATAGATGAAGTCCCTCCAGAGTTAAGAAGTTCGAAAATTATCAAGATCCTTACTCTCTGTAAATTGTAGTTATAGTCTTAGTTCTGTAGAAGTTGTGCTGTGGTGTTGAGACGATCAAAAGGGTTGAGAACCACCACCACCGCAGTCAGGGAGCGGAGATGCCACTCTTGAGAAAGAAACTCCGTCCACTTCCTATACAAGTGATTGTACACAACGAGATTGAGCCAGAGAACTACAAGAGATTGTATTCTTTGGCTTGACTTAGTTTCCTTCTTATTTATCGCTTTCATTCCATTCGATTGAATATTATTTTTTTTTTGTAAAGACTCCTTGTTTCTTTATAAAATTCATATATTTGATCCCTTATACTTTCTATTGTTTATTTCTTGTTTATGTTGAATGCATTAATACTTTATGCACAACTTCATTCTAATGCTCAAGCCAACTTGACAACTTGGTAAAAGCATCCTTAACTTAGATTGTTCGAAAGAATAACTAAGCCGCATCAAGTAAAACACCTAGGACAGCTAGAGATAGACTTACTGGTATTTTCTGCATTTTGTGTAAGACGCATGCATCCTAGAGATAGGCTTTGCATGTAATTCGCATTGAGAAGTGTTGAATAAGGACTAACGCATAAACAAACAGATAAGAAAATCATCCAATCTCATCCACATCACATCTTAGTTGTGTACATTCATCTTAGATCGACGCGTTCACCTACCTTAAATTCCATTTTCGCATGAACCATCATTCACTACTCAACTCTTTTATATTTTCCTGCACAGGCACAACAAGTTAGTGTAAATAATACATTTCTCATATTCATTTAGGAAAACCCCTACAGTAGATACAATGCAAGGTCTGCGTTTGGTTAACTGAATCCCTGAGATCGACCCTGGACTTACCAGGAACCTAAATTAGATTTATACTTGGGTCTAGTTTAGGAAAACTTGAACGTCATTATTAGGAGTTGTGTGCGTTCTGTGCATATAAATAACGCCCCAACGCGTTATAATTACTTAAATGCATCACTTATAATTAGAACTTATTTCTCCAATTTATTTTATACAATACACTCCTAGAGCATCCCATGAAAGCAACGAACAAGTTTTTGGCGTCGTTGCCGAGGATTCAGAAACAAGAACTAACCAGAAATTCCGTTTGTATCTGTTGTGGAACACTCCAGTCGAGGGAGTATTACAAGCTACACCTAAGCTTGTGAACGTTTATGAATAGGGAGAGCACTCCTGAATTTAGATACGACCCCGAAATTGAAAGGACCTTCCAGCAGTGCTGTTTAGTTGACAATTTTCACTGTTTGGGAACTTTAATGCATTGAGCACATTAAACTTCACCTCTCTTTGTCCACGCGCATAGTTATTTACCTTTATACACGTCAATTAAAACTTTCCCAGTAGCTAAAAGGGGCGTCCGAGGATAATTGGTCCTATCTGCTTCATAGTCCAAGATAATAAAGTCTGCTGGGGATATGAGATTGTAAACCTTCATAAAACGTCTTCAATCTTCCCTTCTGGGTACTTAATTGTTCTGTCAGCGAGCTGAAGGGTGACAGAAGTAGGTTGTGCTTCGTCAATCCCCAATTTCTTAAAAATTGAAAGTGGCATGAAATTAATGTTGGTCCTAGATCGCACAACGCATGACCCACATCCAACCTCCTATCGAACAAGAAACTGTGAAGCTCCCAGGGTCCTTCTGCTTCTTTGGTAGATTTGCTTACTAACGTGTTACATTCCTGCGTTAGTGCTATCACTTCCTTCTCACTGATCTCTCTTTCTTCGTCAAAATGTCCTTAAGAAATTTTATATATGTTGGCATCTTCTCCAAAGCCTCTATAAGTGGAATGTTGATGTGCAACTACTTTAGAAGCTCAAGAAAGCGCTTGAATTGATGTTCATCATTCTTCTCATCAGACGCCTAGGGAATGGTGCGTTCAGCGGCCACTCAGGCCTTCCTGCGTTAGACGTACTGTTTTCTGAATGGCTTGTAGTCTTGGGCGTTCTTCCTCCCTGATCCATTGAACGTGTAATGCGTTCTTTCCAAGGACTTCTGTATCTTGGATTCATCTCTTCTTTCTTCAAGAGCTCTTCCACTCCGCAACGTCACCGCGTGACATTGCTCCTTCCCATTATTTCTC
>NC_052350.1:29658161-29663097 GCF_009727055.1 Benincasa hispida
ATCAACAGAATTAAAATTTTGAGATCTCGTTCTCTTGTTATTTCTTCCATCATATGTATCATCTACCCATTCCATTTGTGTTAGTAATGCGGTCTAGTATCTCTTTAGCCTTAGTATAGGATTTTTCCATAAGTCCACCAGCCGCTGCTGCGTCTGCTGCCACCTGTGATGCTCTATTCGTCCTCTATAAAACGTCTCCATTTGAATAGTCAGTGCATAGTTCGGGCAATTTTGACCAGGCCCTTAAAACGCTCCCATGCGGCGCTTAAGGTCTTAGTATCTTCTTGTTTAAAGTTCATAATCTCTCGACGCTCCCTCGCTGGTGGGTAGGTGGGAAGTATTTTTGCATAAATTTTTCCACCAACTTCTCTCAGGTAGTGATTTCACCAGGCTCTAGTGAACTCACCCATTGTTTTGTGTCATCACGCAAAGAATAGGGAAACAAGGACAGCCTGATCGCCAATGGGGTATTCCAGGAATCACAAATGAATTACACGTTTCTAGGAAACGCTTCATATGGGCGTGAGGATCTTCACCACGACCACCCCCAAATTGTCCAACACTCTGGAGCATTTAGAGCATAATAGATTTCATTTCGAACCGGGTTCCATCCGGCGTTGGGTATATGATTCCTGGAGAGAAATCATACAGTACAGGGACGCGTATTCCCTCATGGGACTCGTGCTGCTACTCGCCATCAGGATCGGGTTCTGTGTGACATGAGCTAGTTGCTGATTTGGTTGTTCTTCCGCCATTACTCATTGCCTACTCTATTGTCTGAGAAATTGCTGCCTTAACCTTCAACGATGGTTGGATCGGTTCCTACCACTGAGTTGCCTGAAGAAGAGACTCATATATGTGAGGTCCTCGCATTGGAGGAGAGCTTGAAGGAATCGGAGCCGCCAAGACTGAGTGAGCGGCGGACAAAACCAATGCGTCCATCACTTGAAAAACCACTAGAACTCGAGTTGAAACAGTTACCTAGACACTTGAAATATGCATTCCTTGGAACCAACAACACTTTACTTGTGATCATTTCCGCAAATCTTACAGAGCCTAATGAGAAATCTCTCTTACAGATGCTGAAAAAGCACAAGCGTGCAATAGGCTGGATGCTTAAGGATATCCGTGGGATAAGTCCATCTTATTGCATGCACAAGATTAGGCTGGAAGAAGGGAATTTGAGGTCAATCGAGCCTCAAAGAAGGTTGAACCCCATAATGAAAGAAGTGGTCAAGAAGGAGATTTTAAAATGGTTGGACGCGGAAGTTATTTATCCAATATCCAACAGTAGTTAGGTAAGTCTAGTCCAATGTGTTCCCAAGAAAGAGGGAACGACCGTGATAGTCAATAATAATAATGAACTCATACCCTCGAGAACTGTCATGGGCTAGCGCATCTGTATGGATTACCGGAAGCTCAACGCAGCAACTAATAAAGACCACTTCCCTCTTTCTTTCATCGATCAAATGCTTGACAGATTTTCAAGTAAAGAATTTTATTACTTTCTCGATGGTTATTCTGGTTACAACCAGATTCTAATAGATCTGGAAGATCAGGAGAAGACTACGTTTACTTGTCCCTTTGGAACATTTGCATTCAGACACATGCCCTTTGGGTTGTGTAATGCACCGGGAACATTGCAACAATGTATGATGGCCATCTTCTCTGACTTCCTAGAAAAGACCGTTGAAGTCTTCATGGACGATTTTTCAATCTTTGGAGACTCATTCCAGTCATGCCTAGATAATTTGGAGGTCGTCCTCGCTCGATACGAGGAGACAAACTTGGTGCTGAATTGGGAGAAATGTCACTTCATGGTGACTGAAGGAATTGTCTTGGGTCACAAAGAATCTAAGGCTGGCTTGAAAGTAGATGAAGCCAAAATAGATGTCATAGCAAAACTTCCACCACTAACGAATGTTAAAACTTTACGAAGTTTTCTAGGGCATGTTGGCTTCTATAGACGGTTCATTAGAGGATTCTCTAAGATTGCGCGACCTCTGAGCGCATTACTAGAGACGAACCGGCCCTATGACTTTAATGAAGACTGCACTGACGCATTTGAAACTTTGAAGTATGCATTGACAATAGCTCCAGTACTGATAGCACTGGACTGGACGTAGCGCTTTATCCTTATGTGCGACGTGGGTGATGTGGCTATAGGAACAATGTTAGGGCAAAAGAAGTGTAACTTGATACATCCCATCTCCTACGCATCCAAAACACTAAATGACTCTCAGGAACATTATACCACCACTGAAAAAGAAATGTTGGCTGTAGTGTTTGGTATTGAAAAATTTTGATCTTACCTAGTTGGTGCGTCAGCCATCATATACATTGACCATTCAGCCATTAAATTCCTAATGAGCAAAATGAACGCAAAGCCAAGGTTGATAAGATGGGTGCTGCTGCTACAGAAGTTTGATATCGATATCCAGGACAGAAAGGGAACAGAAAATCAGGTGGCTGACCACCTGTCCAGGCTAGAGAATCAAGAAATGCAAGCCCAAGAAAGTGAAATCAAGGACGCATTTCCTGATGAAAGCCTGTTTAGAGTTGAAGGCAGAGAACCTTGGTATGCGGACATAGTCAATTATTTAACCACCAAGTAATTCCCTGGGAACTTCAACTCTCAGTAGAAGAAACGGTTAATTCATAACAGCAAGTTTTATTTTTGGGATGAACCAACAAGGCCCTGACTCCATACTGCGTCGATGCGTTTCGGAGGAGGAGACACAACGCATCTTAGCCAAGTGTCATGACTCTCCTTACGGAGGGCATTTCGGTGGGCAAAGAACCACAGCGAAGGTCCTTCAAAGCGGATACTTTTGGCCCACCCTCTTTAAAGATGCAAGAGAGTTTGTTTGAAAATGTGACCCCTGCCAACGCACCGGGAATATTTCTTCAAGGGATGCAATGCCCATGAACAATATTCTCGAAGTTGAGTTGTTTGATGTTTAGGGCATAGATTTTATGGGACCTTTTCCCCTGTCCTGTGGCCAACAATACATCCGGCTTGCAGTAGATTATGTATCTAAGTGGGTAGAAGCAGTGGCCTGTGCCAGGAATGATGCGTCCACTGTATCTAAGTTTCTTACCAGGAATATCTTTACACGCTATGGAACGCCGAGAGCCCTGATAAGCGACGAAGGTACACACTTTATTAATGGCATCATTTCCAAATTACTTGCAAAATATAATGTTAGGCACAAGATTGCAACTGCCTACAACCCACCAACAAATGGTCAAATGGAAGTATCAAATCGAGAAATCAAGTCCACCTTGGAGAAAGTCGTCAATCAACGCGGAAGGATTGGGCACAGAGGCTGGATGAGGCGCTCTGGGCATACAGGACTTCTTAACAAACTCCTATAGGTATGTCTCCATACTCTCTTGTATTTGGAAAAGCCTGTCATTTACCTGTAGAGTTGGAGCACAGGGTGTTTTGGGAAGTTAAGAAGTTGAACATGAACTTGGATGCTGTGGGCGTTCGATGCAAACTTCAGCTCAACGAGCTCGAGGAGTGGCGATTGAACGCGTACGAAAACAACAAGCTGTACAAGGAAAAGACAAAGTGTTGGCATGATCAACGCATCAGTAAGAAAGAACTTGTTTTTGGCCAAAAAGTTTTATTGTTCAATTCACATCTGCATTTGTTTCCAGGAAAGCTAAAATCCAGGTGGTCAGGACCTTTTATCATTAAAGCAACCTACCCATATGAAGTTGTAGAAATAACACGAGAAGATGGCACCAACGCATTCAAGGTAAACGGCAAAAGAGTAAAGCCTTACTTTGAAGATGGATTGGAACGCCAGAAGTCATCTCTAGCACTACGTGAAGGCAGTTGAGGCCTGCATCGAAGTGTTCCCGCGTTTGCAACGCCATATATTCTAGGGACGCTTCACCCACCCTTGTTTTTTTGCATTTTGTATTTTATGATGCGTTTGAATTTGTTGATTTAGTTGTTTGGATGTTTTTAGATTGATTGTCTTTGTTTTTGCTTTTATAAAATTTGGAAACTTGTTTGTTTTTCTTTAAAAAGTTGTGTATGATTGAACTTGGAACAATGGATGCGTTAGATGCAAGTCTAATGCATGGCCCAGTTGAAGGGACGCGTCTCGAGAACAAAAAAAACACTCGAGTATTTAGATAACCAAGACGACCCTTCAACTTCACATTTAATACAGACGTCAGGCGCCGCCTGATGTCAGCCACTACCATCTCTCTTCCTATAAAAAGGCCCAACGATTTAAGTTCTTCCTCTTCTTCTTCTTCATTTCGCTCTCGAACCCTCTAAAACAAAAAGAGAAAACAGGAAAACCAAACCCTCCGTCTCCCTCGCTTCCATTGCTCGAGCTTCTCCAGCCACTATGTCGTCTACTTCAGATAGCCAAAACCCTTGCCTAAACGAAACCCACACACGACGGAGCTACCTCCTCCCAGCGGCCATCCGTTTCGAAACCTTCCTCAGCCCCCATGAAACTCCCTTCCAAAGCCTCCAAAGCCATCATTACCCCTCTGTCCAAGACCCCTCAACCTAAACCTAAAATCCCTCAACCTAAACCTAAAACCCCTAAACCAAAACCCAAACCTAAACTTGCCTTACCTGCCAAGGAAATGGCATCCAAGCCTTGATCATCAAAACGTACCCTCAAAATAAAACGCGTCCTGATTGTTGAACACAGCAATGAAGCTTCAGAGCATGGAGAAGATGAAGCTGAGCATAGACTTCCGGATTTAGAAACGCAACCCTCAACCCTCAACCTTACTCTCCTTAACTCACCATTGCCCCTGCCAGAAGGGAGTCCTGATTAAACGCATCAAGAGCCAATTCATATAGATCAGGACATCCCTTATTCCCTTCCTTTGCCCCAATCAAGTCCAATTCCCAATTTTGTGCCTCCTCCAATAATTTTTTAGCCAACTGGGCTAG
>NC_052350.1:29664441-29716983 GCF_009727055.1 Benincasa hispida
TTATGACTGAATATGATGAAAGGCGAACTCTGCACACTTAAGACAAAGGAGATAACAAAGAATTATTTTGGAATGCTTGAGGACAAGCATTGTTCAAATTTGGGGGTGGTTATAACTTGTAGAAATACAAGTCATTTTTGCTCTTACGTTAGAACAACTAAGGTTTTTAATGATAAACTCTCCTCATTTTTAGTAGAAACGCATGGATGTATTCAAACATCAGCAAACTCATGCAAAAGAAGTTTTATTACTAAATATCGCGGCACTAACGCACTGTATTGCAGGATTTCAATGCAAGGATTAACATTAACGCATTAGACAAGTGCCGCAGGAAAAGCTCTAACGCATGGGCCATGCGTCGGAGAGAGTTCAACGCAAAAAAGATTCATTGCTCTAGGCGGATTGTGTCACATCACCACTTGCAAGTATGGGCACGTATGGGTGTCTAAAAAGCTTCCAAGTAACAGACGGCGTCTGAAAAGCTTCCAAGTAGTAGGCGGCGTCTAAAAAGCTTCCAAGCAGTAGGCGACGTCTGAAAAGCTTCCAAGAGTCAGGCGGCCAACCAGGGCATGGACTTTAATAATGACCAGGGCATGGACTTTAATGCTGCCCATTCACCAAGTGGACGTGATCAATGCCTATAAATAGATGAAGTCCCTCCAGAGTTAAGAAGTTCGAAAATTATCAAGATCCTTACTCTCTGTAAATTGTAGTTATAGTCTTAGTTCTGTAGAAGTTGTGCTGTGGTGTTGAGACGATCAAAAGGGTTGAGAACCACCACCACCGCCAGTCAGGGAGCGGAGATGCCACTCTTGAGAAAGAAACTCCGTCCACTTCCTATACAAGTGATTGTACACAACGAGATTGAGCCAGAGAACTACAAGAGATTGTATTCTTTGGCTTGACTTAGTTTCCTTCTTATTTATCGCTTTCATTCCATTCGATTGAATATTATTTTTTTTTTGTAAAGACTCCTTGTTTCTTTATAAAATTCATATATTTGATCCCTTATACTTTCTATTGTTTATTTCTTGTTTATGTTGAATGCATTAATACTTTATGCACAACTTCATTCTAATGCTCAAGCCAACTTGACAACTTGGTAAAAGCATCCTTAACTTAGATTGTTCGAAAGAATAACTAAGCCGCATCAAGTAGAACGGCTAGGACAGCTAGAGATAGACTTACTGGTATTTCCTACATTTTGTGTAAGATGCATGCATCCTAGAGATAGGCTTTGCATGTTATTTGCATTGAGAAGTGTTGAATAAAGTCTAACGCATAAACAAACAGATAAGCAAATCATCCCATCTCATCCACATCACATCTTAGTTGTGTACATTCATCTTAGATCGACGCGTCCACCTACCTTAAATTCCATTTTCGCATGAACCATCATTCACTACTCAACTCTTTTATATTCTCCTGCACAGGCACAGCAAGTTAGTGTAAATAATACATTTCTCATATTCATTTAGGAAAACCCCTACTGTAGATACAACGCAAGGTCTGCGTTTGGTTAACTGAATCCCTGAGATCGACCCTGGACTTACCAGGAACCTAAATTAGATTTATACTTGGGTATAGTTTAGGAAAACTTGAACGTCATTATTAGGAGTTGTGTGTGTTCTGTGCATATAAATAACGGCCCAACGCGTTACAATTACTTAAATGCATCACTTATAATTAGAACTTATTTCTCCAATTTATTTTATACAATACACTCCTAGAGCATTTCACGATAGCAACGAACAATACTGATAAACTTCTATTAGCGTCTATCATTGATAGAAACTGTCAGAAGTCTATCATTGATCAAGATTAATAGAAGTCTATCAATGTCTATCGGTGACAGAAATTGATAGAAGTCTAAAATAATTAATTTTGATATTTGTATAAATAATTTTCTTTATTTTTCTATTTTTGAAAATTTTCCAATTTTAAATTTAAATCCTGAAATTTTTCAATAGGAATATTTATATATTATTTTAATTTGAATTTAAAAAAAAAAAGTCAATAAGTATATTTATATATTATTCGAATTTTGCAATATATAATTTTTACATTTAAAATGTAGTATTTTTCAATTACAAAATTAAAAAAAATATAAATGAATTGAATTTGAGTTGTCATCCTTTAAGTCGAATGAATCGAGTGATAAATAATATTGCAAATAAAATTTGGATAACATTTAAAGGATATAAACAATTATATTGTTGTTAATTTTGTATCCGAAATTATCTAAATTAGATAACGTAAACTTTAAATAATTTTTTATAATAAAGTAAATTATATTTAAATTATAAAATAAGGAAAAAAAATATATTAAAAAAGAACCCGAAACAAGAATTAGTTATCAAGTAAGTTTTTGTTTTTTGTTTTTTGTTTTTTGTTCTTTCGTTCTTTTGTTTTTTTTTTCATGGAATAAGAAATAATAATAGTTAACAAACATATATCTATGTTTCTAATTTTTAAAAATTAGGAAACAAGAAATAAGAAATAGGAAAACGAAAATCGGAAACGAGAATGTTATGGAAAAGGGCGTAAATTTCTCCATAATTGTGCCTAATTGTTTGTATGTTTATAGATTAATATCATTGTGGCGTTTGTATATACTATAAAGATATAAAATAAGAACTTTATTATACTCATGCAAATGAATTATATTAAAAATTTACTGCCATCTAATTCAACATACAAATTTATGTCCAAAGTTCACATGCACTATGTATTCATGCGTCCAACTTTCATTGGTTCAACGTTATTAATTTCATTTACCAATATATAATTTCTTCATTCATAATATATTCAACCACAGAAATATATTACTAATTTTAGAACAATCAATAGGTCCTAGATAATTTTTATAAATATAATATGGAGATAATTCATTGTAAATAGCTACGTATAATGCACGTGTGAAAATCTAGTATAAAAAAAAATCTTAATGAAGTTTAGAACTTGTGATAAATTTTGTTGCCCCCATTTAGCCTAAAGAGAATTTTTTATTCCCGCTCACAATCCCATTTTCATCTAATCACGGATTTCCCACCTCATTTTGAGGGTTCGCTACCAAGGACTTGTTGTTTTAAAACTAGTTTTCTTTATTACAATAATCACATGTTATTGTTTTGTAGAGTAAAACTACTGAGAGTATATTTAAATATAGCAAAATGTCACTACTTATCAATAAAAGATTACGATAGACTGCAGTGATAGATGTCAATTGCAATTTACCACTAATAGATAGTGAAATTTTGTTATATTTGCAAATAGATTGATTCATTTTTCTTTATTTGAAAACGACCCAAAAAGTTATTATTTTAATATTATATTTCTTTTTGCAAAGAAGAAAATCTAGAGAGAAAAATGCATAAGAAAACAAACCTGAAAACTACACACCAAAAGTAAACTTTCCTTCATTTTTCAACTTTGGTTTGCGAAGTGCGTCACCTTCCAAGTTAAAACGCATCAAAGAGACTTCCCAGACAATTTTTCATGTTTCCAGAAATAAATAAAAGGAAAGGAGGCAGGGAAGGGTCCTAAAATATTGAATAGTTAAATTATTGATATGAATATGAACACAACACTATTAGTCGACTCACTTGGAATCCAAGTAAAATTGATGATGACATACTACTAAGTAATCTAATTAACACCACTAATTAAGCAGTAAATAATTCATTTCCACATACATGTATTGACCAACCCCAGGTTCAATTGTAAAAAAAAAAAAAAAAAAAAAAAAAAAGAAAGACACTACCTAAATGGGTGCTGCACATGTTGTTCTAAAGTGCCCTGTCTGGTTGCACCGGCTACAATGAACAACACGTTTCACGCGTCCACGGTCTTCTGCTCGAACTCTCCTTTTTCGTGGTCGTCCTGGAGGCCTCAGTGATTTTGGAGGGTTTATTATGACCTCTAGAGCTTTGTTTGCATTTGGATCGTTCTCTGATAATTCCTTCCATAAAGATTTGTCAGGGATTGGATGAATGGTCTGTGAGTATGTCTTCCGATACGTTGCGACTGTGAAACAACTCTCTGTGAATCTATGAACGTTTTGCCTGCAGGATAGAAGAGCTGCCACAGCGTGAGCACATGGCAGGCCGTACAGCTGCCAGCCCCGACAAAGGCAGCATCGGTTACGAATGTCCACGATGTTTGTTCCTTCATGTGATATGACTTCGAATTCAGCTTCATTTGCTCGAAGCACTTGGTAGGTACGTGCATGTTCAAGAGCCTCGGCAACACGCCTCTCAGCAGTAGGCACTAGTATTGATGTCCACTGCATGCTGGTCTCACGTCTTTCATTGAACCATGTCATTAGCTGCCTCCTAATGCACTCCATCATTTGAATAATAGGAAGCCCAGAGGCTTCTGCAATCCAACTGTTTAAGGATTCAATGATGTTTGCAGTCAAATGCCCAAACCTCGTCCCCTCAAAGTAAGCTGTAGCCCATAGACGAGGGGGAATTCGTCGAATCCAGTATCCAGCATCTTGTGACATCTCTTCGATTTCCAGTACTTTTGCTTCAAATTCAATTACTGTGAGAGCATATGCAGCATCCCAAAGAAGTTTGCCAAGCATTGGATTATTGAACTCTTTACGGAAGCTTTCACTCAAATGCCTCATGCAAAACCCATGGAAAGCAGTTGGAAAATTCGCTTCCACTCCATCCACGATGCATTTTAGCCTGTCGGATAAGATTGTAAGTCTCGGCATGTTTTCGGTATTTATCTCAAGCAGGTTATGAAGCTCAGACAGAAACCACATCCAATTTTCATCATTCTCCTCATCAACAACACCAAAGGCCAGAGGGAACAGAGCACCATCACCATCAAACCCAGTGGCAAGAAGTAGAGTACCAAGATATTTGCTTTTCAAATATGTTCTATCCAGCCCAAGTAAAGGCCGACAAGCATTCAAAAAGCCATAAATCGATGCCTGAAAAGATATGAAGAGCCGTTGGAAGCAGTTATCGGTTGCATTTCCATAAACCGATGCAATGCTTCCTGGGTTTGTTCTCTTAACCTGTTCACAATACTGTGGAAGTAAGCGATATCCTTCTTCAAATGAACCTCGCATAGCAGCCATGATACGCTCCTTGCCCCTCCAAGCTTGCTTGTATGATAAGGTAATTCCATGTACACGGTGAATCTCCTCAAGTATCTCCTTTGGCTTATAATTCGGATTCTCTCGTAATCGTTGCTCCATGGAGCTAGCAACCCACTGAACAGAGGCTTGCTGGTGGCCAAGATGATTAATCCCACCACATGTATGAGTGTCATGAATTGTCCTAATTGTGAATGTTGGAACACCTGGGAGCTTTGCAGCATGAATACGCCATGGGCATCCCTCTGCAGCACATTTGGCCGTAAAGCGAGTTTTATCAGATTTGATGGTTTGCACTTCAAAGTGCAAGGCAATAGCAGTGTCCCTAAGTGCCCTCCTACAACTCTTAACATCAGGGAACTCTTGTCCAACTGACAACTCATAAGTGGGAGCTGCCATGACTGTTCGAGCCTGAAGCACAGAAGGGGTTGAAACCATCATTTGAGACTGGCTTGTCAAATCATCAACAGTTTGAATTGCCAAATCGTCATTCTGATCCACAGCTAATTCAAGGTTGTCATCAAGTTCTTGACTTTCTGAAACAGCTAACTGGTTGTTATCAGACAAAGCTAACTCGTGACCCTGTATAGGAAGAGACAACTGATGGCCAACTTGATCAGGCTTCCTATCCATAGCTAAATCACTTTCATGCGCATAATTGTGATCGTTGTCCCCTCCTTGGTCATGACTTTGCCCCAAACCCAACTCATGATCGTGGGCGTGTCCCAAACCCTCATGATCATGGGAATGTACCAACCCCTCAGTATGATCGTGGCCATGTCCCAAACCCAACTCGTGGTCATGGTTTGGTCCCAAACCCAGATGATGCTCATGTGCTTGTCCTAGGTCCAAACTGTGACCCTGCCCAAGACCCATATTATGATTGTGACCTAACATCAACTGTTGGTTCTGCCCCAGAGCTAAATTGTGGTTTTGTCCCAGTATCAGGTCATGGTTTGCCATTGAAATCGAAAAAGAAAATCACTTGAACAAAAGAAATGCTCCACAGTCCACAAAAGCAGCTACAAGTTTAATGGCCAGAATACACCTGAACTCTATCATGCCACACCTGCTAAGAGTAATGACATGCAATACTTGAGAAAACACATCACGTACTAAATAACCTGTCTCAATATTATAAGCACCAACACATACATCGAAAAACATAGCAAAATTCTAAATTCTCTCATAAGATAACAGACAACATGAGACCCTAGCTTCTCCAAAATTTGATACCCCGGGTTATTTTGTGACGGAAATAGATGTTTGAACAAATTGGAAGCCGTTAGAAACTAAACTCAGATGTCTTTAAGGAATTATCGTGCCTCTGAATAATTAATGTGAAGAATCAAACATTGTCAATATGAGCATAACCCAACAGTTAAGACATCTCTTGTACCTCTCAAATGTCCTGGGGTACAAATCCGCCCAATCCACATATTTTTCAATATTCTAAGAAAAAACATAACGAGAATTAAACATCGAGAATCTGCAATCTTAAAGCATCGAAAACAAAAGGAAAATAAACCGAGAGAAAAGTTAAAGATCTATCATTACCAATGTATAAATTTACAAATACACTCAAATAGGAAAACGGCTCCCCCCCACACCCCATAATAGACTTCAACAAAAATCTATAGCCACCCTCCTAAACGAACCACAACAATACCAATTACCCTTAGTTGAAGCATTTTCTGAAAACAACCATTAAATTAGAGCACTTAAAAGACATGAACTGAAAAAATCTTCCACCCCACATAATTAGACAGAAGGAGTGAAAAAGAGAGGGAATCACCCAAAAAAAAAAAAAAAAAACCCAGAGGACACATTTCATACAAGAATCATGACGATTACCAAAAAAACAATCATCAAATAAGAACATAAAGATTATAGCACATTTAGAGCTACATAACTTTCTCTTCCCTCAATTTAACTGGAACTATCCTTTAAGACAAATCTCAGCACTACCAGCTACTCACAGCTTGAAATAAGTTCCCAACAGCTCAAACAGCCATTAAAATAGCAACTGAAGTCTTGAACTGCTAAAATCCTTAATGGAATACAATTGGAAAGACAGGTAGAGAGAGAGAGAGAGGGAGAGAGAGAGAGAGAGAGAGAGGGAGAGAGAGAGAAACTTTCACACATGAATCATGATGTTACCAACAAAACAGTTATCTAATATGGAACAAAGATAACAGTAAATTGAGAAATTCATAGCCTTCTCGACTCTGAATTAAACCTTCAAATAAATATCAACACCCATCCTCTTAAATCTCCACACTACAAGTTAGCAATACCTCCAAACACATTCCCAACAGCTAAAACAACCATCAAACTAGCAGGAAAAAGACTTGAACTAATAAAATCCAGAATGACATAGAGAGATTAAAAATAAAGAGTCACCTGAAACAAACCCAGAGAGCGAAATCCAAATCCCATGAGACCGCATTCAAGAACCCAGAAGATAAAAAGGGGGGAAATCTAGAAAAGGAAGAAGTGGGTGTTGGTGAAAACAAGAAAAGGAAGAAAACCCAGAAGCGGGGAAGGGGAGAGGGATTGGACTAGGGTTGGAGAATCGGAGGGGATTTGAAAAAGGGGGTTCTTTGAAGGTTTTGGCGGGTAATTCAGTTGAAGAAAATCGGAGTAAGGGCAAAGAAGGGATGAGAAGAGGAAGAAGGGTGAAGAAGATTGGGAATTACGAAGGGCAGAAGAGGGAGAGAGAGATTGAGGGATGAGAAAGGGAAATACAGGCTCTGCGGCTTCAACAAAAAAGAGGGTATTTACGTCAAACACATTAGGGTTCTTCCCTTTCTCTTTGTCACAATTACTGTTATGACCTTCTCTCTCACAATACTCCTCCTCCCACTTTTTCTTTTTCTTTTAAAGGTTGACTTTATTCAATTTTTTTAATTCCATTTTCAAAGTTTACATTATATTTAATTTTAGATTTAAAAGTTTTCTATTTAAGTGATTTCTTTTTCATTCGATTTAATTACATATGTTTTTTTTAACAACAGTATTGATAGATTTGAACCTCTAATCTATATCTATCTATCATATTTTCTATTACTATTTAAAAGGAGTTATAGTGAAAAAAACATTTCATTTGATTTCTCCTTTTGTCCCTTTTAGTTGATGGTCATTGGATATCTTTTATAATTTCATGTTTAAATCATTAAAAACAACTTTTTTTAGGACAAATATCATCAATATCTACTGCACATTAAATAAAGAGAAAAAAATTATAAAAATTGTATTTTATCCTCTAGTTAAAAATTGTATTCACAAAAATCTTTTTTTAAATCACATTTTATCTCTAATATATAAAGTTAAATAAAGGTTAAAAAAAATTTAAAAAATCACATTTTATCACTAATGATATCTACTTCACAGTAAATAAAATTCTTTTTATAAAAAATCAAATTATGATTTGATATCTAAACTTTTTCTATAAATAGCTTATTTCAACCTCTCGTTTTCCATCAGGTATCTCCTCCTCATTTTCTTTCTTTTTTTTTTTAATTAATTTTATTAACTGACTCTCTCTAAGTCTTTTGGTTTATTCTTCTGTTTTAGTAGAGATTTTGTTGTAGGTATTTTTCTTTTAAAAAAAATTTCGTTAATAGCAACATCTTTCCCAATGTTTTTTTTTTTTTTTGTTAAGAAGTTTAATTTCTTTGTTAAGATATCACCTCTCTCTTTTGATTATCGTATGTCCTCTTTTTCAAATTTTTTTTTCATTTTTTCAATTTTGTAAAACATATAGAAGAGGGTGGAGAAAAGACCTTACTTTTGAGATTCAATAAATTTCTCATAGTTTAAGCACGACGACAAAGTGACAAGAAGAGAGTAATTGTTTTGATGCTTTTGTAGTTTTTTTTTATGTTTTAATTTTTGTAAACTCATCCTGAGTTTAGGGGTTTATAATAGTTTTTACTATTTTTTTACATGCTCTTGTCCTTTTTTTTTCTCACTCTTTCAAATTTGTTGTAAGTACACACTAATTCATAAAAATTTGAAATAAAGTTTAAAATGAAGAAGAAAATAGAGATGAAGATTTTAAGGTTTCTATTTGCATAGAAAAACATTATATCTTTGTTGAAATTAATATTTGAAAACAAATGAAATTAGGAGGATAATCAAATATCTTTTTTCAAGTAAGAAAGAAACATTATGAAATTTTATTAAAAAAACAATAATATTTCATTTTAATTAAAGTTTGAAATAAAAAAGATAATCATATCATCTAAATCAAATAAAAAAATTAATATAGATAAGATTATATATAAAAAAAAATAATACTTTGCTTTAAATTAAAGTTTAAAATTAAGAGAATAAAAAAGTTATCACGAAATTTAAAAAAGTTATCAAGATATTTTTTAGAAAAAAATTTTGGTTTAAATCAAAGTTTGAAATTAACAAGATAATCAAATCATTAAAAAAAACCTAACTAAGAGATTCTTATAACGAAAAATAAAAATAATTATCTTGGTTTAATTTGAAGTTTAAAAGTAGCAGTGTAATCAAATCATCCAATAAAAAAGTTTTTATAAAATAATAAAGAATTATCACGAAATTCAAAAAATATATATTGGTTTAAATTAAAGTTTGAGATTAAGAATATAATCAAATCATCGATCATAATGAAAATAGAAAAAAAAAATCATGTTTGATCTCTAACTAATATCTATTTCATGTTAAATAATTTTTTTTAAAAAAAAAATCACATAAAGGAAATAAAAAAAATGAAATGACATTTTATCTCTAACTAATATCTACTTTTTAAGGAAACAAATACCTTTTAAAAAAATCACAATTTATCTCTAACTAATGTTTACTTCACATTAAATAAAGAAAATGTCACACCTTTCTTAGATTACCCTCTTAATCCAAGAAGAGATGTGAAGACAACATAAGAGATGTAAAAAAAATCACAATTTAACACTAACTAGTGTCTACTTCACATTAAATAAAGAAAATGTCACACCCATTCCCGAATTACCCTCTTAATCTAAGAAAAAAATGTGAAGACAACAGTTGTCAACCCTCTTATGACAACTACTGCCCAACATACTCCTGTAAACCTATGACCTAGGCTTCTGTTAACCCTGATTAGCAGTTATAATTATTCAAAACTTAATACATAACCATTGCAATAGCTCAAGGCATAATGACTACAACTAATAAAACAAACAGCTCCAACATACATAACAATTTCAGGAAGACTAGACCTGTTTACAATAGCAGTTCGATATAAGTTCTACCATGTTCCCATCGCATGTACATATAAAACAAGGGTTTTAACAGGACTTAGTAGACCACCTAAAATTCAAGCCTTCTATGATTCTTGAGTAATGACTAACTTGCGGAACCACTAGGCTTTAGAACGTTGGTCGCTACCTGGGGAGAAAAACATTAAAAAGAGTGAGCTTTAAATGCCCATTGAGTGACTTCTTTAAAGTAAATATACTTTCATTAACTCATGATTTAAACATGTTAATAGTAAAATATTTACATTCACATTCCATGGTTCAGAAATAAGAATTTAAAATAGGGAAATCATGGCATGTAAACCTTGAATTAAAACTCATCAACATTTCCTGTAAAACTCATCTATTCCCTTGCCTGAACATGTGGGAGAACCCTTTTGTGCAATCCCTAATAACTTTAGTGAGAGAGCGCCCTTTTGCTCAATCTCATCAACGTTAATAACATGGATCTTATGTGCATGTAGAATTGGATATAATCCCGCATACCTTGCCTTACCTTCGATAGCAAGGATCGCCATATAACTAGGTATCTTACCATACATTCGGTACCAAATGCTTAGGAGTAGGTTCTACTTAGAAAATATTTACATTAATACCATAAACATCATACTCATCATCATATTTAAGTGAATCAGTAAATAGCTCATTTTAAATGCTAAATCATGATATAAAACTCAAGTGGGGCGCATGGAAATTATGTGTAAAAACCATCTTTAAATCATTAACATGCATTCATACTCCTTTTACTTAAAGCATGCAATGAAACATCATGACTAAAACAACTATGCATTGGAAAAATCAAGATAAAGTTGACTATGCGTTGAAAATTCATAAGTGAAATACTTAGCGAATATTTTGAAAATTAGTCACTCACTGTCTTAAGCTACTTATCCAAGGGGTTTGTAAGCCTCTCCCACTTGCGCCTGCCCTATAATAAGAAATTTTCCCTTGGTCAATATCATTAGATCCCTTTTAAGCTTAACATAACAGTTAACTTAACATTATCGCATATACAAAACTTATCGCATCATGACTGAGTTCATCGCATCATTTAACTTAGCCATTTCACCTTCCTCTTGGTCTAAGACTGGCTACCCTCTCTATTGGGTGCTTAATGGTCTCGAGGACATGCCTTTGTGTCTATGCATTAATCAAACTTCGCATGCTTTATTCATGCCTGTGTGTATTGCCACATATCTTGGCAAGTCGGTTGCGTGCTTATTCTTTGTTTGCAGCTGCCTACTTATTCATCCATGCATCATTTCAGGTTCCAATATTTTAAACCTTATATCTTTAATTCCAGCTAACAATAAAATAATTTTTTTTCCAAGAATATGTTCAAAACTTTTAACATGATTACCTTAGAATCTGAGCATTAATTCTTCTTAATTTGAGCTGCCAAACTTCAAGTCCCTTCAAACCTGTTCAATAACCCCTTAGTTCCTTCAAAGCTTCATAAGCACTCACATTTCTTGGTAGGTGTAAACAAAATTTGGCAAAACTGATTTCTTCTTTGCAAGCCTTATTTATACTTGAGCTTGTATGGGAGCTAATCTCGACTAAATGCCACTTGGCATGCTAATCCTTAACTTAGAATCTCTAAGGTTGCCACTTAGTCTACTAACTGCGGTGATTAACCATAATGCTTAGCTTTATCATCATCGCATAGATCTTGCAATCACTTAGACCCCATCATCGATTATCACATACCTTGGTCGTAATTGCATCACCTTGTCTTAAGTGTTCTTAGTGTTGCGTTTTATGCCCTAAAACTCGTAGATAGTAAATGTTATTAATTGACCATCATCAATAAAGAGTTATGAATGTTAAATCAATCAATGTTATTGTTTGTATTGTTGTTTATTTTCTTTTAATAATTCTAAATCCAATAAACTAACATCCAAGGTTGTCTTATAAGTCTTGAACTATATATGGACACTTACAGGAATCAATGTTCAAGATACAGCCTAAAGGGTCTATAGTATAGGGATAAGGTTGGGTACCTTATCCTCGTAACACTATGGATACGAAACACTTTGTATTTGATACAAATGTAATGATCCAATGCGCTTGTGTAGGTGACACACGGGTAGAGATATCCTATGCAATGAGTTTGCATAAGATTGGATCGCGAAATAGTAACCACTAAATGTAACACTGTTGACTAGTCAGGTTTCTATTTTAATAGGATGACCTAGGCAATTTAGTCTTAATCTTGAGTATATTATGAACTCATGTTCATGAGGGAATGTCCTTTGATTTGCATGGGTGAGGGTGACCAGTTTGTCTACCAATATTCCTATCATTTTAGGGACAAGACCGAATGGGAAACTAAGAACATAATAATACAAGATGGAATTTACTCATTCCCGCCTTAAGGGTAAGTAGATGAATTTTCCCTTAAGTGGTGTCTCCGGGACTTGAACAAAGGGTCCTACCCTCTCGTTGACTTGAGAGAGATTTCTATTTATTGGTTGGACCATAAACAAGTTGTTCATTAGAGGAGCATGATACTTAAGGAGTCAGAGGTAACCCAAGAGTAAAATGGTAATTTGACCCAGTTGGAGTTATGAACACTCGTGAAGGACTAACGTACTGGTATTGGTCTATATCCGTGGACACATAAATATATATGTAATGAGAAGAATGCAGTTGTGGGTCTTTAGTAGAGTGTACTCACAGTTAACGAATATTGATCAATTTGGCTGATGAGTTTAGCCAAATAATCTCATATCGTTGGAGCTTCTAATTTATAAGTCTACCAAATCCTCTTGTTAGCTCACTAGAGGATACTTAAAAGGAATAATTTGAATTGTTCAAATTAATTTAAGGAAACTATGTTAATATGATTAATATATAAATGTGGATATGATCTATAATTAAATTGGAAAGTGATAATTGAATAATATTCAAATTAATTAATTCAAGTGAATTAGATTCACAAAGAATTAATTAATAGAGAGATTTTGCACATATACATAAGATGTATATGATAATTAAATATATACATTAAATTGGGTTTAATGTATAAATAGTTATTTAATTATTGGGAAAATTAAAATTAAATAAGTGTTATTTAATTGGACTAATTAATTAAGTGTTATTTAATTAAATGGGCTAATTGATTAAATAGGTGTTATTTAATTAATTATAGAAAATGGAAAAAAAAATAGGAAAAGGGCTTGAAAAGACCTCTCTACGACCCTTTGGGAAGACACACTGAAACACACAACACATGCATAACTTTTTTCCTAAGCCATAAAGAAAATCATTTCTATTCTCCAAAACCCTTTTCTCCTCTCCCCCTCTCAATAGTTGGATACTACCTATCCCTCTCGTGTAGTGTTTAAGATTGTTCAAGAAATTGTTCGTGATCAAAATCATTGGAGATCCGTTCGTTGGAACTAGAAAAGGGTTGTTCGTGGCACTTGGGAATCTACAAAGGTAAGAATTGTTCTAATCTTGCCCTAATACATGTTAATTTATATGTTTACATATTATGTTTTGTATAATGTTTTTGTTTAATGAAAATCGAATTGCAGGATGCAAGGCATTCTCACAAAACGTGGGATTCGATCCCCTTTCAATTGGTATCAAAGCTAATTCCTTACATCTTCTTTTCATATTTTTCGAAACAAAATCGTTTAAAGGTGGGTTTTCATATTCTTCATTATGAATGTTTGAATGTTGGTTTACAAAATTAGATGTTTTCGATTTTGACACTAGATTACTTTTTAATTTGATTAAATTGTAAGGGCCCATTGTATAGGCAATTTAATTCTTGCTTCGAGTCTGTAAGTCCATGTCGATCAATAGAGTAACGGTTGCTGAAGAGATCGGGAAGAAAAGAAGACATCCAGGATGAGTTTGGAGCTAAAAACATGCAGAATAGGAGTGTTCTGTCGATCAGCGTCGCAACGCTGAAAGGTAGAGGCAATGCGTTGCGATCGCAGAATTGCAATACTCCAAGTTTGGACGAAGCAAAAGCGGCGCGCGCGGGACGTTTTCAGCTACTGATTTAACCTAATTTTTTTTGTAATTTTTAAATCTATTATTAATTAATTAAACTAATATAATAGCTATATTAATTTAATCAATTAATTTTGTTTTAGGGTGCCAAAATCGGTCCAATTTTTTTTTTGTTTAATTTAATTATGCATTGGATGGATATATTACTATTATTATTTTTTGAATTCATATTACATATTGTATGTCATATAGATTCAAAAATACCCATCTTAGAAAACATGTACATGCATCATAATTAAATATAAAGTGTTATATTTTATAGATGCATGATTGAATTGGCATGCTCATGCATCATAATATAAGTGTTATGTTAGTGATGTATGACTAACCTAAGCATGTTCATGCATCATACTATACATTAAATTGCTCTAATAAATAGTGGAATGATGTATGTGAATGCTTAAAGTTTTTATAGATTTAATAATTCATTAATTTATAAAAAGTTATAGTATTAATGAGATAGATTAAATCTAGATTGCATCATATGTCCAAATTATTTTAAATGGTTTAAAATTGATCTATTATTTCTAATGGGATTAGGAATAGGTAATCTTTTTAAATTTGTTTTAATAGAATTAAAATGAATTTCAATAAAAGATTAAATTTATAAAATAATTGTCCATAAGTGACTTTTGTCTAAGGAAGGTTCTATCTAAGAGGAGGTATTTAAGTTGATGGAATTAGAACATCTCCACCTGGGAATCGACCTGAAAGGTGAATTGGGCAAATATTTTATAAGCATGAAATAAATTATTGATTTTATTAAAAGAGTTTAATAAATGAAATCAAGTATTGTTAAATTATTCAATATAAATGTTATATTGAGCAAATTTAAATTACTTAGATAAATTCGTTAGCTGGGCTTTAACTAAGTATAATAAAATCTTAATAAAATATTAGAATACTTTAGTGGGAGAAAGTTGGTATATATGATATATCAAATTTCAGCTCTCACATCCCCAAGAGTTCACACCATGAGATCCATGCTAGTTCGTGTCGCCCTGGGCATGACCTCCCTTTGGAAAGTGTTTGCATAAGTCAATAACAATGTGAATGAGAAAAGTGTTCATAGTAAGTGGGAGAGGGACGCGTGTCAACGTATCCCATGGTCTCCTCCATTAGGTTGCACCGTGAGATTCCTATGGCTCGCCTGCATGTCGTCCTAGAGCGACCATCCCTTCGAAAGGCCTCAACATAGGGGTCGGAAAAACGAAAACTCTAGCAATGGATAGAATTTCTTAGGTTAATCTTCAATAGTTGTCTTTCCCTTCGGTAGCCTCTTGAAACATATCTTTGGGATTTAAAAATGGGAGGGTCACACTTACGAGATGAATTAAGTTAATTAATGAATCTAGTTAATGAATCTTTGATTGAAAGAACGACAGCTAAAAAACTATAGGAATAAGAGTTATTCTAATATTGATGATTGGCTGAGATTTTCTCAATATAGAGGAGGAGTAGCTTACCACCCTTTGGTGGCTATTGCTCTAAACCTTTGAAGTATCGTTGCAAAAACTAAAATCAATAGTTTAACTAGTGTTATATGATTATATGTGTTTTTTCTAAATCGATTAGATAATTAAGTAATGGGTTATGACAAAGATAACTAATAAAGTCAATTGATTGTTATATGTTTCAACATGTTTTCCACAATCATATCTTTGCTAAAAAATGAGAAATTAACTGTGAAAACTATGCGACATGGAAATCTAACCTGAATACAATTCTGGTTGTTGATGATTTGTTGTTTATCATGCAGAGGAATGTTCTCCAGTCCCCACTCAAAATGCATCTCAAGCATTGAAAGATGCTTATGACCGTTGGATGAAGGCCATTGACAAGGCTCGAGTCTACATTTTGGCAAGTCTGTCTGACGTTCTTACCAAGAAGCATGAGACAATGATGACTACACGTCAAATCAGAGTCCCTACTAGGAGATGTTTGGACAACCGTTCGCTCAGATCCGGCACGAGACCCTCAAGTACAATGTGAGCATGAAAGAGAACCAATCAGTGAGAGAACATGTGCTCCACCTGATGGTCCATTTCAATGTTGCCGAAATGAATGGTGCGGTCATGGATGAGCATAGTCAAGTGTCTTTTATTTTGGAATCTCTTCTGAAGTGTTTTCTTCAATTCTGCAGCAATGCGGTAATAAACAAAATACAATACAATTTAAGGAACTCTTATCAAAGAGAACCCATGAGCGGAAGCACGATCGATCCAAATTCATTGTGACAGAATTACAATCATTCACAAACATACAAACTAGTTATGCATTTTCTAACAAATTACAACATGCTTTAGAAATTAAATACAAAAGGAGTGAGAGACTTACCTTTAAAGAACACTTCTTCCATAGATCTCTCGCTCTCGTGAAAACTTGGACCAGCAACCTCTCGCTGTCTCTACAATCGCCTACCCAATCGTCTGGTCAATCATGAACAAGTAACCTCTCGGACAACACCACTCAGTAACCTTGGTATTCTCGGAGTGAGAATCCAGGAGGTGTGGGCTCAGTTGGATTTAGTAGAGGAAAGGAGGAAACAACGATCACACTATACGACCAAGCAAGTGGAAGAGTATACTGTCTATCATATAGACTTTGTGCTTGATCGTATAGTAACACTCAGCAGGTACACGATCGTTTAGGAAAAATAGGTGTGATCGTTTACATGATCGTTTAGTGAATCTCGCTTCCCACGCGATCGTTTAGTAAAACTTTACACGATCGTTTAGTCAAAGGCGCGTGTACACTATCGTTTAGACAAACACATGAAGGTTGTCGTGTAGTCTCTCGTGAGCTAAACGATTAGCAGTGTACTTAATGAAGTGATTTCTTACAAATAGAAAAAAAAATCATTTTATCCTTCAGTTATGAAAACTAAATATAATCTCCCTCTTTCACGCAATAATTATCATATAATTTTTTTAATTATAAATAAATATAATAACTAACTTATCATATTATATTTATAACCTATAGTTTTAATAACACATCATATGTAACATTTAAACCATAGTTCTTTTCTCCTTTACTTGATATAAATCATATTTATATCAAATTTCTCCAATTAATGTATCTCATACATCATATCAATTATATCATATATAACTGAACCGGTTTAATCATATCATGTATAATCAAACTTCCTCTTGTCAATTTGAACACTTCAAACTAACCCAAAAACGGATTCTCAACTTGAATCCATTGAGTTACCAAGGGTGAAGGAAATCAAACATGAGGATTTCCATGAGTAGTGGAAGGATCGTTCCAAATTCCATTTGAAATTGAACACTAACAATTATAGTCAATGAATGAAAACTAACAGGTCATGCACAACAAGAAATTACAGCATGCTTTAAGACAGAGTCAAGGGATAGAGTATGCATATCTTTGAAGAAACATTCTTCACGACTCCCTCAATCAATTTCCAAGCGTCCGAGACATCAATACACAGCCCTCGAACAACATGACCGGTGCACAACACGAATACAACTATCACGAACCCAACGAACGACCTCTAGAACCTCAAAATCAATCGAGTTGAGTGAGGATAACACCATAATGGTTACCTTGGTATTCTCGGTGTGAGAATCCAGGAGTTGTGGGCTCTGTATGAACTTGGCTTGAGGAAGAGACAAGAGGACAACAATCGTATAGACGATCAAGCAAGTGGTAGATGGTATGTTGTCTATCGTATAGACGATATATTTGATCGTGTAGAAAATAGCAACCTATCGTAAGACAATGCCACACGATCGTTTAGCTACAACCAGCTGAGTGAACTATCGTATAGTTAATGTCCACGATCGTTTAGTCTCTCTAATAGCTATCGCTTAGTGAAACGCTTTCACTTGATAGCTTTACCGTGAGTACTTTCCGAATTGAAATAACTCTATTATTTTAGGAAAACATTTTTCCTTTTATCTCACAATTACCATAAAACTACCAATAACCTCCCACTCAATTTGTTATTAGAGAAAAAGAGATAATTATCAAATAATTAATATTATTATAAATATATATGATAACCAACTTACTATATTATATTTATAACCTATAGTTTTAATATTTCATCTCATGAAACATATAAACCATAGTTCTTTTTCTGTTTCATGGTATTTAATGTAAATCATATTTATATTAATCCTCCACTTGATGTATCTCATACATCACACCAATTATATCATATATAATTGAATTTCCTCATGTCAATTTGAACATTTCAAATCAATCCCAAGAACTGATTCTCAACTTGAATCCATTGAGCTACCAAGGGGACTTTATGAACCTGTAGCTTGAAGCTCCAACAGTACGTGAATAATTGATTAAACTCTTTAGTCATGGGATCCACCATCTGTTAACTACTGGGCACTCCACTAAATACCGACAATTACACTCTCCTCACTACAAATATATTTTGTGTCCATATCAACCAATCAACAGTGTGATAACCTTAACAGATCGCTCGTAAGTATAGCTAGACCAATTTACCGTTATGCTCGTTTAGTTACATCTAACTTCTAAAATACCACTGATTCCTCTAATGAACATAAGTCATAGTCCTACTATGACTGAGTTCTCTTTTCCAAAAAGAGGATATGGCCACTATGTTCAAGACCCAAAATCAACCTTTAAGGGAGCAATCTATCTATTTACTCCTACTTCGGGGAATGAGTGAATTCCATCTTGTGTAACTGAGTTCTCAGCTCCCAAATCAGACAAATCCCCAAAAGGGCAGGCTTGTTAAGTTGACAATTTGGCCACTCTCACCCATACTAATCAAAGGATAACCCCTCAAAGGCAAGAGTTCCTAAAACACTCAAGATTAAGGTCATGTCACCTATGGTCGTTTAGGTGAGATGTAAATCTCAAGTATCAACGACGTTATATAAAGATATGAATCATATTATGGTCTGGTCTTATAACAACTCTTTGTTTAGGACACTCCCGCTCATATGTCTCCACATGCATGGTCAGGATCAGACCATCTATAGTAGTTCACAATACTTGCAAACCTTTACAAAGCGGGTCGTATCCGTAGTATCACCAGGATAAGTTATCCCTCCTATATCCTTATACTACAGACCTTTTAGATTATTACTTAAGGCATGATTCACTTGTATATCTCATGTACATGCTTAAGTTTACATACAATAACCATGGATCTTTGTTTATTGGATATGAGTAAATGAAAAATAAAATAACTCTTATTTTATTCATAACAATGTGTGCGTTGTTTACAAACTACGAGACTTTGGGAGAATTAGGACACCAATCCCAACAATCTCCTACTTGTCCTAATGCCTCGGGAGACTAATGTACAATACATGAAAAAACAAGTACAATATACAATAAACTAGGGCATACTCTATACCCCAGTATCATCTCCCACTTGCCCTAGACAAGATGTTGCATGTCTCGTAGACCCAAACACTCGAGATGACCCTCGAACACTTTAGTCGTGGGGGCCTTTGTAAATGGATCAACAACATTATGGTCCGACGCAATATTCGTGACTATCACATCACCATGATGCACAATCTCTTTGATCAAATGATATTTCCGTTCTATATGCTTGTCTCTACGATGATTCCGAGGTTCCTTGGAATTTTCCATAGCCCCGCTGTTATCACAATAGAGAATGGTCAGCAAAGACATATTTGGAACAACTTCTAAATCTGTAAGGAATTTCCTCAACCAAACAACCTCCTTAGCAACTTCACAAGCGGCTACGTATTCGGCTTCCACAGTGGAGTCCGTGATGTATCCTTGCTTGATGTTTTGCTACACTACAGCCCCTCCATTCAGAGTGAACACTGACTCTGATGTTGATTTACGAGAATCTCTATCAGTCTGAAAGTCAGAGTATGTGTATTCTGTAAGGATCAAATCCTTATCTCCATACACGAGCATGTGGTCCCTCGTTCTCTGAAGATACTTGAGGATCGTCTTAACTGTCGTCCAGTGATCTAATCCTAGATTGAACTGATAACAACTAAAAATCCCTACTGCATAGCAAATATCAGGTCTAGTACATAACATTACATACATTAAGCTTCCAACAACCGAAGCATACGGAATCCATCTCATCTCCTCAACCTCTTGAGATTTCTTAGGACATTGATCTCTAAACAAAATAATTCCATGCCTGAAGAGTAGTAAACCCCTCTTGGAATCCTGCATCCTATACCTGATCAATATTTGATCAATGTACGATGCTTGAGACAAGATTAACCTCTTGTTCTTACGATCCTGGATGATCTGGATCCCTAGAACATATTGTGTCTCTCCCAAATATTTCATTTGGAATTGGCTAGCCACTTTTAATGTCAGTCAAAAAGCCTATATCATTCCCAATGAGTAGGATATCATCCACAATTTGACCGCACTGTCAAATCTAATGTTCCATGATCCAGACGCTTGTTTCAGCCCATAAGTCGACCTATTAAGCTTGCAAACTCTTTGCTCTTGATCTGGAACGATAAACCCCTCTGGTTGAGCCATGTAGATGGTCTCCTCAAGATTACCATTAAGAAAGGCAGTCTTAACGTCCATTTGCCATATCTCATAATCATAAAATGTGCTATGGATAGAAGTATTCTGATAAACTTCAACATGACAATAGGTGAGAAAGTTTCCTCATTGTCCACTCCCTTAACCTGGGTGTAACCCTTTGCCACGAGTCTAGCCTTAAAAGTTTGCACCTTTCCATCTACACCTCGTTTTCACTTGTAGATCCACTTACACCCCTATAGGTTTTACCCCATCAGGTTGATCCACAAGTTCCCAGACATTATTGAAGTACATAGATTCCATTTCCTGGTTCATGGCTTTAATCCACTCATCCTTGTCAACATCATCCATTGCTTGCTTATAAGACAAGATCCTCGACCCCATCACTAGAAATGATATTATGGGCTTCTGTCAAACCCATGTAGCGATCTGGTGGGTTCGCACCCTCCCACTATGTCGAGGTAGTCTCGACTCTTGAGATGGTTGACTAGATGAACCAACATCAACAACTCTTATTGATCTGTCAATCTTTTCAACAACTCTTGTTGAACCCTCAGCAGTCTCTCTAGAAATCTCATGTAAAACAAGCTTACTTCGTGGTTTATGATCCCTAATGTGGTCTTCTTCCAAGAAGATAGCATTTTTAGAAACAAACACTTTATTCTCACTCAGATCATAGAAGTATCCACCCCTCGTTTCCTTGGGGTAGCCTACAAAGAGGCAAACTTTCAAATGCGGTTCCAACTTTTTTGGGGTTAGTCACTAGCACGTGGGCCAAACACCCCTACATCCTGAAGTGGTGTAAAATACCTTTACGACCTCTCCACAACTCAAAAGGTGTTTCAGAAACACTTTTCGAGGGAACGTTGTTTAGAATGTAACATGCAATCTCCACTATAAAACCTCAAAACGAGTCTGGAAGAGCATAACTAATCATAGACCGAACCATGTCCAACAAGGTTTTGTTTCTCCTTTCTGATAAACCATTCTGTTGAGGTGTACTTGGGGTCGAGAGTTGGGTTGTAATTCCATGTTCTATCATATAGTTCTAGAATTAGAGGTCCATATACTCTTCACAACGATCAGATCATAGTGTTTTTATCTTTTTACCTAACAAGTTTTCAACTTCAGCCTTATACTTCTTTAACTTGTCAAGGGCTTTAGACTTACGTTGCATTAGGTATAGATACCCGTACCTTGAATAATCATCTACGAAAGAGATGAAATATTCATACCCATCTTGAGCTCTAACACTCATCGGACCACAGAGGTCAGAATGTATAAGCTCTAAGGTATCCTCGGCTCTGTAACCTTTTCCAGTAAAAGGTCGATTGGCCATCTTGCCTTCAAGGCGTGATTCACACACCGGCAAGGAGTTTTCTTCTAAACTCTTTAGAAGTCTACATTTCACCAACTACTCAATCCTATTGAGGTTGATGTGACCTAATCTTAGATTCTTAGGAGAAACCTTTGATCTTTTAGCTATTGTCACCGATTTCAGTCTTACGCAAGGATTTTATGACTAACGACCTTAGTACATACAAGTTATTTTCCATTTAACCAAAACCAATCTCCATACTATTCTTGAAAATAAACACTTTACTCTCAGAAAATGAGATGATATAGGCTTGTTCAATGAGACAAGAAACCAAGATTAAGTTCCTCTTGATATGGGGAACTACAAAAACATTATGCAATAACAGATAACATTTCTTGTCCAAAAATAACTTCAGCCTGCCTACATCAACAGTTGAAACAACCTCACTAGTACAGACTCGAAGAGTCATCTCTCCCTATAGCAACGTTTGCCAGGAACTAAATCCTTGGTAAGAGGAACTGACATGGTTGGTAGCACCTGAATCAAGGATCAAGGCATAATCATCATTCTCTACCAAACACGTCTCCAAGTCCAATAAATCATATTTACTATCTTTAGACTTCCACCTCTTTTGGAGAGTAGTGGGATCAATGTCAGAACCTAAATAAGCTCTAAGTTCCATGTTAGAGAACACTTCTCGTCGATGAAATTTAACAGAGTCAGCAACACTTGCTTTCTCTTCCTGGAGGTTAACTTGGGAACTGACACTACTGGTGTTTTTGTCATCCATCCCTCTGTTCTCGAAAGGTAAGAACTGACGTTCAAAAAATTCTTGCAACGAGTCCATGATCTCACTTGCAATGATCATGTTCTCAACCCTTTTGGCCAAAGCATCAGGTATGCTAGCCAAAATGTGAACTCGAGCCAATGAATTAGCCTTCATCCACACTTCATATGCATTACAAACACTTCGTGGTGCATTAAGGGTCGAGACTTAAGGACACTCCTCAACCATGACAAACTCGAGGTCGTTTACCATGAAATATGTTTTAACGGACTCTTTCCACTGTATGAAATTGGTCAAACTAGAGGCATTTAACGAAAAATCAAACATGTTGCTGAAAAAACAAACACATTGACCTACGTGAGGTTTTAAGCAAATACTCGTTGAAAAACATACAACATCCAATACGGTTTAGAAAAACTTAAATGAACTCCGTGTGACATCTAGTTTCGCAATGACGCTTCAAAGGTTTAGGACAAAAGCCGCCCAAGAGTGGTCAATTCATCCCTCCTTTGAATCGACACATTCTTAACCAATCATTAATACCAGAATAACTCTTGCTCCTGTAACGACTAGTCATCATTAATTTGGTCAAGAAATCATTAACTTAATAATTTCTTGTAAGTGCGACTCGTCATTTTAGGCCCTAGAGTTCTGCCCCGAGCAGCCAATCCGAAGGGAAAAATTCGATTGGGGAAAAAACTAAAGTGACCCTATCCATTTCTGGAGTTCACCTTGATATTGACTAACTGCACAAAACCCATCCGAAGGGGGACGCTCCCAGGGTGCCACAAGGGAGTGCAAGAATGATCTTACGGTGCAAACCAATGAAGGAGACCATAGGACATGTTGACACACACCCTTCACCCACTTACTATAAATACTCTCTCTGTTCACCTTGATATTAACTCATGCAAATACCATCCGAAGGTGGATGCTCCCAGAGCACCATGAGGCCAAGCATGAATCTCACGGCGTGAACATTCAGGGAGAAATGTGAGTGAAATCATTGACATATCACATATATCTCTTCCTCTCACTATATATTTTATAACCTAGGGTTTAGTTTACTTAGAAGAAACACGACTAATAATTTAACTAAGTGACTTTTTAGGTTTGCCCAAGAGTAACTTTTACTTTTGAAAGTTGAACAACTTTTGATCATCATCCATTAAGCTTTTTAATAGAGGTTTTGATCAATTGTCGCATGCTTGTAGAAAATTTATCTAATTCACCTTTCCAGGTAGGTTCCCAGGTAGGGGTGTTTCATTTCCTTCATCTTAAGTACCTAGCCTAGACAGAATCCACCTTAGACAAAAGGTCCTTATAGATAGATTTAATACAATTTTAATCTTTTATGCCAATCAATTTAATTCTATTAAACCAATTTAAAAGATTAAACTTGGGTATCTAATCTCATTAGAACTTTGAACTTAGGTCTATCTCAATCTAATTTTAAAACCCTTTTAAAACATGAGTTCGCCTAAGTCCGCATGTAACTCTTTCTTATTGATTTTAGTTCTAATTTTCATTATAACGCTTATAACAGAAACAACCAAAACCATCCACAACGCGAAGCAAACACATACAAGGCATTCATCACTTTTATAAACAAGCCTAATTGTCATGCTCAACGCATTGTTCATTCTTTGCTACTTTTATATATCACTTATCCAAACAAGCAATGAACCAAGCAAACATGCTTTTATTCACCCTTATACTATAACACTTATAATATAAAGATGATGCATGAATATGTTTATTGCATGAATAAATATATGTCTTATATTTCATGATAGATGTGCATGCTCTCTTGTAATTTCATCATGCCATATTATAACATTTATGATATATGATGCATGAATAATTACACAACCTAAGGTGGGTTTCAAATCTATATGTTATACACTATGCCATATAAACCAACATACATCTCATGTATATTAAGCAAAAGTTGATGTACTTGGATAATTTGCCTCAAAATCCTTAAAACCAAAGCTAACTATTACAAATAGCAAAGAGTCTCCAGTTCAAATAGGCGAACTGGGTCTTGAACCGTCCGGGCGAAGTCCGCATCTCCTTGATCATGTACAAACTCTAAGTGATCGCCTACACGAAAGAGTAAACGCTTTACTCAATCGTTTACAAATGCTTCCTGAGCTAAATGATCGTTTAGCAACGATCATGTACCTTGACTATGCATGAAGCATGAGGTACGAGATCGTGCAGTGTGCATCTTGCAACGCAAGCCTTACGCGATCAACTAAATGACAACGACGTGGTGAAGCACAATCGTCTAAACGATCGTTGAGCAAGCGCGAGGTATCACATACCGGGTGATCGTGCAGCCAATAACTATGCGATGAAGCATGCTAACTACACGATCATTTAGTGCGCACACCTTTTATTAAACGATAAGCATCAAATGCTCTAGACGATCGTCTACCTTCAGCGCCTACGCGATCGAGCAACCAACGCTACGTGATATAGCAAACGCTTTACCCTATCGTTTAGCATTAGCTAAATGATCATTTAGTAAATACTACATGATCGTGCATAAAAATTTGACACGATCGCTTAGCCAAATCCCAACGGCTACACGATACGACCAACCTTTGGTCTTCTTCCTCTTCATCACAAATGACTCAACAAACTCAAAACATTTTGAATTACTGACTCGTTTGCTTGTTAATTATGCCCAAAAACGTAGTGACCCTTACAAATTAACACTTTATAAACATAAAGAAAGCTTTAAACAGAGGCAATTGAACCCATAAACATTCATCAACAACCATCCAAAAATGCATTTAACACTTAAACCCAATGCAGAAACCTTAAAACCCACCACGACTATAAAAGAAATTCAAAACAGAAGTGAAATTTGGAATATCATAACAACCTGGCTCTGATATCAATTGAAGGAAATCAGACATGAGGATTTCCATAAGCAACGGAAGGATCGCTCCAAATTCCATTCAAAATTGAACACTAACAGTTACAATCAATAAACGAAAACTAACAGATCATGCACAACAAGAAATTACAGCATGCTTTAAGAGAGAGTCAAAGGATAGAGTATGCATACCTTTGAAGAAACATTCTTCACGACTCCCTCGATCAATTTCCAAGCATCCAAGATACATAGCCCTCGAACAACACGACCGGTGCACAGCACGAACACAACTATCACGAACCCAATGAACAACCTCTAAAATCTCGAAATCAATCGAGTTGAGTGAGGACACCACCACAATGGTTACCTTGGTATTCTCATTGTGAGAATCTAGGATTTGTGGGCTCTGTATGAACTTGGCTTCAGGAAGAGACAGGAGGACAACAATCGTGTAGATGATCAAGCAAGTGGTAGATGGTATGTTGTCTATCGTATAGATGATATGCTTGATCGTGTAGAAGATAGCAGCCTATCGTATAGACAATGCCACACGATCGTTTAGCTACGACCAGCTGAATGAACTATTGTATAGTTAATATCTATGATCGTTTAGTCTCTCTACTAGCTATCGATTAGTGAAACACTTTCACTTGATAGCTTTACCGTGAGTACTTTCCGAATTGAAATAACTCTATTATTTTAGGAAAACGTTTTTCCTTTTATCTCACGATTACCATAAATCCACCAATAACCTCCCACTCAATTGATTATTAGAGAAAAAGAGATAATTATCAAATAATTAATATTATTATAAATATATATGATAACCAACTTACCATATTATATTTATAACATATAGTTTTAATATTTCATCTCATGAAACATATAAACTATAGTTCTTTTTCTGTTTTATGGTACTTAATGTAAATCATATTTACATTAATCCTCCACTTGATGTATCTCATACATCACACCAATTATATCATATATAATTAAATCTTCTCTTGTCAATTTGAACATTTCAAATCAATCCCAAGAACTGATTCTCAACTTGAATCCATTGAGCTACCAAGGGGACCTTATAAACCTGTAGCTTAAAGCTCCTACGGTACGTGAATAAATTACTACACTCTTTAGTCACGGGATCCACAATCCATTAACTATCAGGCACTCTACTAAAGACGAACAGCTGCATTCTCCTAACTACAATATATTTTGTGTCCATATCAACCAATCAACAGTGCGGTAACCCTTCACAGATCGCTAGTAAGTATAGTTGGGCCAATTTACCGTTATGACCCTATAGTTACATCTAACTTCTCAAGTACCACCGATTCCTTTAATAAACATAAGTCATAGTCCTACTATGACTGGAAGAGATGATGTGGCCACTATGTTCAAGACTCAGAATCAGCCTTTAAGGGAGCAATCTATCTACTTACCCTGCTTCGGGGAAGAAATGAATTCCATCTTGTGTAACTGAGTTCTCAGCTCCCAACTCAGACAAATCCTTGAAAAGGTAGGCTTGTTGAGTTGTCAATTTGGCCACTCTTACCCATACTAATCAAATGACCGCCCTCAAAGGCAGGAGTTCCTAAAACACTAAGGATTAAGGTAATGTCACCTATGGTCATTTAGGTAAGATGTAAGTCTCAACTATCAACAGCGTTATATAAAGAAACGAATTATCTTACGGTCCGGTCTTATACAAACTCTTTGTATAAGACACCCCCGCTCGCATGTCTCCACATGAATGATCAGACCATCTGTAGTAGTTCACAACACTTGCAAAACTCTACAAAGCAGGCCGTATCCATAGTGTCACCAAGATAAAGTATCCCTCCTATATCCTTATACTACAGACCATTTAGATTATTGCTTAAGGCATGATCCACTTGTATATCTCATATACATGCTGAAGTTTACATACAATAACCATGGATCTTTATTTATTGGATATGAGTAAATGGAAAATAAAATAACTCTTATTTTATTCATAACAATGTGTACTGTGTTTACAAACTACGAGACTCTGGGAGAATTAGGACACCAATCCTAAGGACCTTATGAACCTATAGCTTAAAGCTCCAACGATACGTAAATAGCTGACTAAACTCTTTAATCACGAGATCCACCATATGTTAACTACTGGACACTCCACTAAAGATCGATAGTTGGACTCTTCTCACCACATATATATTTCTGTATGCATCGGATATAACCCGTTAACAATACGATAGCTCTTCACAGATGCTCGTAAGTACAGTTAAGCCAATTTACCATTTTGCCCCAGTAGATAAATTTAACTCCTTAAGTACCACTGATCTCTCTAATGAACAATACGTCATAATCCTACTATGAGTGGACACCTCTCGGGCCATGAGATTGTTTATGGCGTCACATCGTTCAAGCCCCGGAATCAACCCTTAAGGAACAATTTATCTACTTACCTCTGCTTCGGGGAAGGAGTGAATTCCATCTTGTGTAACTGAGTTCCCAGCTCCCATATCAGACAAATCCCTAAAAGGGTAGGCTTGTTGAGTTGACAATTTGGCTACTCTCACCCATACTAATCAAAAGACCGCATTCAAAGGCAGGAGTTCCCAAAACACTCAGGATTAAGGTCATGTCAGCTATGGTCGTTTAGGTGAGATATAAGTCTCAACTATCAACGACATTATATAAAGAGATGAATCATCTCGTGGTCTGGTCTTATATAAACTCTTTGTATAAGACACCCCCGCTCGCATGTCTCCACATGAATGGTCAGGATCAAACCATCTATAGTAGTTCACAAAACTTGCAAACCTCTACAAAGCGGGTCATATCAATAATGTCACCAGGATAAAGTATCCTTCCTATATCTTTATACTGCAGACCATTTAGGTTATTACTGAAGGCATGATCCACTTGTATATCTCATATACATGCTTAAGTTTACATCCAATAACCATGGATCTTTGTTTAATATGAGTAAATGGAAAATAAAATAACTCTTATTTTATTCATAACAATGTGTACTGGGTTTACAAACTACAAGACTCCGGGAGATTTAGGACATCAATCCCAACAAAGGGACCTATGGACCTATAGCTTGAAGCTCCAACGGTATGTAAATAGCTAATTAAACTCTTTAATAATGAGATCCACCATCCGTTAACTGTTGGGCACTCCACTAAAGACCGACAGTTGTACTCTTCTCACCACAATATATATTTCTGTGTCTATCGGATATAACCAGTCAATAATACGATAACCCTTCACTGATGCTCGTAAGTACAATTGGCCAATTTACCATTTTTCCTCTGTAGTTACATCTAACTCCTTAAGTACCACTGATCCTCTAATGAACAATACATCATAGTCCTACTATAAGTGGAGAAACTCTCGGGCCATGAGACAATGTGTGGTAAACCATCGTTCAAGCCCCAGAATCAGCCTTTAAGGGAGTAATTTATCTACTTTACCCCTACTTTGGGGAAGGAGTGAATTCCATCTTGTGTAGCTGAGTTCCCAGCTCCCCAATCAGACGAATCCCCAAAGTGGTAGGTTTGAGTCGGCAATTTGGTCATTTGCACTAATGCAAATCAAAGGACCACCCTCATAAGCAGGAGTTCCCAACTCGCTCAGGATTAAGGTTATGTTACCTATAGTCATCCTAGTGAAATGTAGTCTCTGTCATGAACGACTTTATATAACGAGACTAAATATTTCGTGGTCCGGTCTTATACAAATTCCTTTATATAGTTCACCCCCGCTGCATGTCTTCACATGAATGATCAGGATCAAACTATTTGTAGCACGTCACAACACTTGTAACTATTTACAAAACGGGTCGTATACGTAATGTCACCAGGATAAGGTTTTCGTCCTATATTCATATACTACAGACCATTTAGGTTATCACTTAAGGCATGACCCACTTATATGTCATCACATATATGCTTAAGTTACAACGACAACCAGGGATCTTAGTTTATTGGTTTTTGGTAAATGCAAATAAAATATCACATATTTCATAGACTATAGTGAAGAAAATATCTCATATTATTACATCACAAGCGTTTGTTCATATAGGTGTTTACAAACTACAAGAACCTACAAGAGTTTAGGGTATCAACCCCAACATTATAGACTTTTCAGTCCCTCATGAAAGGTAAGGGACCAAAAAAAGGAGAGATAGATGTTGACCATTCCAAAAAGTTTCATAAGAGTTCATCCTCTGGAATTAAGTGTGTTTTTTCAACTTCTGGTATTAAAAAGATCCAGAAAAAGAAAAAACCGAAGGGGAAGGTTCCCACTGCTGGCAAAGGAAAGGGAAAATACTTCCACTATAATGTGGGTGGTCACTAAAAATGCAATTTCCCCAAGTATCTTGTTGAGAAGAAGAAAGAGAAGGAAGGTAAAAATGATTTACTAGTCCTAGAAACTTGTTTAGTGGAAAATGACCATGATGCCTGGATACTTGATTTAGAAGCCACTAATCACGTCTGTTCTTCTTTGCAGGGAATTAGTTCCTTCCAGCAACTAGAAAAAGGTAAAATGACGCTCAAGGTTAGAAGGGGAGACATCGTTTCAGCTCGTGTCGTAGGAGTTGCTAAGTTGTCTTTTGGAAATATATTTTTGTTTTCAAAAAACTTATACATTGTTCTCAAGATGAAGAGGAACTTTGTTTCTATTAATTGAACAATCATACTCAGTTTCTTGAAACGTTCATTAAGAAAAATGGTGCGATTGAAGAGGAACTTTGTTTCTATTTCTTATTTAATTGAACAATCATACTCAGTTTCTTTTAATTCAAATGAAACATTCATTATGAAAATTGGTGTGATTATTTGCTCAGCTAAACAAGAAGACAACTTATATGTGTTAAGACCAACTAAATTAAAAACACTTTTAAATCATGAGATATATAAAACTACTAATACTCAAACTAAAAGGCGAATAGTTTCTCCAAATAACAATGATATATTCTTTTGGCATTTGAGACTAGGTCAGATAAATCTCGATAGGATCGGGAGATTGGTAAGGAATAAACTTCTAAGAAAGTTAGAAGATAATTCCTTACCTCCATGTGAATCTTGTCTCAAAGGAAAAATGACTAAAAGACCTTTTAGTGGAAAAGGTTACAGAGCCAAAGAGCCCTTAGAACTCATACATTCAGATCTTTGTGGTCCAATAAATGTAAAGGCTAGTGGAGGGTATGAATACTTCATCTCTTTTATAGATGATTATTCGAGGTATGGTTACTTATGTCTAATAGAACATAAGTCTGAAGCCTTTGAAAAGTTCATAGAGTATAAGACTAAAGTTGAAAACCTATTAGGTAAAACTATTAAAACACTTCGATTTGATCCGGTTGGAGAGTACATGAATTTAGAATTCCAGGACCATTTAATAAAACATGGAATTCAATCCCAACTCTCAGCACCTAGTACACCTCAATAGAACGGTGTATCAAAAAGGATAAATAGAACCTTATTAGATATGGTTCGTTCTATGATGAGCTATGTTCAATTGCCTAACTCATTTTGGGGGTATGCAGTAGAGACTGCAGTTCACATCTTGAACAACGTTCCCACAAAGAGTGTTTATGAAACATCTTTCGAGTTATAGAGGGGGCGTAAACCACGTTTATGTTTCTTCAGAATCTGGGGTTGTCCTACACATGTGTTAGTAACAAATCCTAAGAAGTTGGAACCTTGTTCAAGATTGTACCAATTTGTTGGTTACCCTAAGGTGACGAGAGGTGGTCTGTTCTATGACCCTTAAGAAAATAAAGTGTTTGTATTAACAAACGTTACATTTTTAGAGGAAGACCATATAAGAGATCATAAACCACGTAGCAAAGTTGTATTAAGTGAAGCTACTAAAGAATCAACAAGGGTTGTTGATGAAAGTGGTCCTTCATCAAGAGTTAAGCTGAAGGGATTGGATCTTGTAGTGAAAGCGTCTCGCGTGAGATCGCCTTGCATCCTGTGATTCGATTTTACATTAAACAAAATCGTTATACTAAACAGAATAAATAAACATGTAAATTAGCATGTTTCTAGGGAAAATGGTTAGAACGATTCTTACCTTTGTAGATTCTCTAGCATCACGAACAAGCCTCTCTAAGATTTCAACGAATGGATCTCCAAATAGTCTCGATCACGAATAACTCCTTGAATGATCTCGAACACTAACACGAGAGAAATCTCGTTATTCTCTAGGATTCCAATAGAGGGATATGTGGTATCCAACTATTGGGAGAGGGAGAGGAGAATAGGGGATTTAGAGAATTGAGAGGATTTATGACTTAGAGAAAATTCTGCACAATAACACCAGAGAATTTTATATTGTCAAAGTTTCTCTACAACCAAAGTTGTGTAGGAATGTGTATTTGCAAAGGGTCATGAGGAGGTCTTTATATAGGGAAGGATCAAGGATCTTTCCCAATATATTTTTCTTTTCCTAATATATATTTTCCTTTTCTTTAAATATATATGTTCCTTTTCTGTAACGAATTAAATAACACTTATTTAATTAATCAGTCCATTTAATTAAAAAAACACTTATTTAATTAATTAACCCAATTAAGTAACACTTATTTAATTTGCACAATTAAATAACACTTATTTAATTTTAATTTGTACAATAATTAAATAACTATTTATAGATTAATCTCAATTTAATTTATATATTTAATTAGAATACATCACATGTATATGTGCAATACCTCTCTATTAATTAATTCTTTATGAATCTAATTCACTTGGATTAATTAATTTGAATGTTATTCAAACATTACTTTCCAATTTAATTATAGATCATATCCATAATTAATTATATATTAATCACATGAATATATAGTTTCCTCAAATTAATTTGAACAATTCAAATTATCCCTTTTAAGTATCCTTTAGTGAGCTAATGAGAGGACCTAGTGGACCTATAGATCAAGAGCTCCAATGACATATGTGATTAATTGGTCAAACTCTTTAACTAAGTAAATCAATATTCATTAACTGTGGATACACTCCACTAAAGACCCACAACTGCATTCTTCTCATTACATATATATTTCTATGTCCATTGATATAGACCAATAATAGAAAGCTAATCCTTCACGAGTGTTCTTAACTCCAATTGGGTCAAATTACTATTTTACCCTTGGATTACCTCTAGCTCTTTAAGTACCAGTGCTCCTCTAATGAACAACCTGTTTATGGTCTAACCAATAAACAGAAACCCCTCTCGGGTAAATGAGAGGATAACAACCTTTGTTCAAGTTCCGGAGACACCACTTAAGGGAACACCCATCTACTTACCCTCAAGAAGGGAAGGAATGAATTCCGTCTTGTATAATCATGTTCTTAGCTCCACATTCGGTCTTGTCCCCAAAATGGTAGGCTTATTGAGTCGGTGATCTGGTCACCCTCACCCATGCAAATCAAAGGACAATCCCTGTTGAACAGAAGTTCATAATATACTCAAAATTGAGACTAAGTCGCCTAGATTATCCTATTGGAATATGAACCAAACTAGTCAACGGTGTTACATCTAGTAGTTACTATTTCGCGGTCCAATCTTATGTAAAATTTTTGCATAGGATTGAAGGAACTCTAAATATAGAGGACCTTAGAGCGGAAGCGGATCGTCCCAAACTCTATTGTGAACGAACCCAAACATTTACAATCATACTAAATAGATTATGCATTAAACATAAATTACAACATGCTTCGAAGTAAATACAAAGGATGAGAGAAAATAATACATTTGAAGAACCTTTCTTCAAGTGTATCCCTTGATCAAACTTGAACGCAGCGAACAGGAACTCAAACTCCCTCGAACACCAGTAACGAGTATTCACTCGATCCTCGATCAAATCCAGACACAACCTCTAGATTATCTTGGTATTCTCGGTGTGAGAATCCAGGAGTGGTGGGCTCTAGCTTATTTTGGATTGAGGGAAGGATTAAAGTGATGGAGGAAACGATCGAGTATATGATGACACAATCGTGTAGTAGATGGAAGCCTATCACATAGACTCGATACTCGGCCGTTTAGAAAAGAGTACTATCGTATAGAAAACTCGATCCTATCGTTTAGTCCCTCGATAGAGAATCTAATCAGTAGTGTTCTTATTGTCAAATGATTAGAAAAAAAAACATTTTTCTTCTTTATCCCACTTAGCTATAAAATCGTATAACCACCCACTTAGGTAGTTAGTGGAGAAAAAGAAATTTAATTATCATATAATTAATAAATTATAAATAAATACAATAACTAACTTATCATATTATATTTATAACCTATAGTTTTAATATTGCATCATATACAATACATAAACCATAGTTCTTTTTCTCTTTTTATGGCATTTAATATGAATTATATTTATATTAATTTCTCCAATCAAATAATAATGTATCAAATACAATATATCAATTATATCATATAGAATTGAATTAATTTAATTATATCATATATAATCAAATTCCCTCTTGTTAATTTGAACATTTCAAACTAACCCAAAAATTGATTTTCATCTTGAATCCATTGGGCTACCAAGAGGACCTTATGGACCTCTAGCTTGAAGCTCCAATGGTACGTGAATAACTGACTAAACTCTTTAATCACATTATCCACTATCCGTTAACTACTGTACACTCTACTGAAGATCGACAGCTACACCCTTCACACTACAGATATATTTATGTGTCCATTGGATATAACCAATCAACAGTATGATGACCCTTCACAAATCACTCATAAGTACAGTTGGACCAAATTACCGTTTTGCCCCTATAGTTACATCTAACTCCTTAAGTACCACTGATTCCTCTAGTGAACAATATATCATAGTACCACTATGACTAAACCCTTCTCAGACCAATAGAAGGTGTGACGCCACATTGTTCAAACATTAAAATCAGACCTTAGGGGAACAATTTATCTACTTACCCTTGCTTCGGGGAATGAGTGAATTCCATCTTGTGTAAGTGAGTTCCCAGCTCCTCAATCAGAAGAATCCCCAAAATGGTAGGCTTGTTGAGTCAGTGATCTGGCCACTCTCACCCATGCAAATCAAAGAACCGCCCTCATAGGTAGGAATTCACAACTCACTTAGGATTAAGGTCATGTTACCTATAGTCATCCTAGTGAAATGAAAGTCTCAATTATGATCGGCATTATATAACGAGACTAAACATTTCTTAGTCCAGTCTTATACAAACTACTTTGTATAGAATATCCCCGTTCGTATGTCTAATACACGAATGATCAGGATCAGATCATTTGTAGCACTTTATAACATTTGTAACAGCTACAAAGCAGGCCACACTCGTAGTGTCATCAGGATAAGGTATCCCTCCTTATCCATATACTACAGACCATTTAGGTTATCACTTAAAACACGATCCACTTGTATGTCTCCACATACATGTTTAAGTTACAATGATAACTATGGATCTTAGTTTATTGGTCTGTAGTTAATGCAACTAAAATATCTCATATTTCATAGACTGAAGTGAATAGAATATCATATATTATAAATCACAAAGTGTTTGTTCAGACAAGTGTTTACAAACTACAAGACTCTACGAGATTTAAGGCATCAACCCCAACAATCTCCCACTTGTCCTAAAGCTAGTGAGGTATACAAGATAATCAAATTACAAGTACACAAAATAATAAACTAGGGCATAAATGGCCACTACAACAAGAATACCCCACTCGCGTGTAACATACACAAACACATTGGTTCATTATGTTTGTATCGAATACAAAGTGGGTCGTATCCATAGTGTTACCAGAATAAGGTACCCAACCTTACCCTTATATTATAGACCCTTTAGGCTAAATCTTGAACATTGATCCCCATATGTCTCCACATATAGTTAAGGACTCATATGACAGCCTTGGATGTTAGTTTATTGGATTTAGGATTATTAAGACAAATTAGACAACAATACGAACAATAACATTTATCGATTGAACATTTATAACTCTTTATTAATGATTGTTAATTAATAACATTTACTATCTAGAAGTTTTAGGGCATAAAACCCAATAAAAGCCAGCACTTCAGGTTAGTCTTGTCCTTCTCAATCGTTGAGAGTGTCTCAACGTAGTGGGAGAGTTGTGATACAACCTGACCGTTACTTGGGTTTAACTGAACTCAAATTGGCATACCAGATGATGGTGTTGAGTATCCATTGTCCTATAAACAGGCAATGAATGATGAAGGACAAATGGGTCAAAGCCATGGACCTTGAAATGGAGTCCATGTACTTCAATTTAGTATGGGAGCTTGCAGATTGACCTAAAAGGGTTAAACCCATAGGGTGTAAATGAATCTGCAAAAGAAAGAGAGATGTAATTGGAAAGATACAGACCTTTAAAGTTAGACTTGTAGCAAAGGGTTATACCCAAAAAGAAGAGGTTGACTATGAGGAAACTTTTTCCCCTGCTGCTATGCTTAAGTTTATAAGAATTTTCTTGTTCATAACCACATATTATGACTATGAGATATGACAAAATGCTTCACAAAATGCTCGTAAGTACAGTTGGACCAAAAATACCGTTTTGCCTTTGTAGTTACATCTAACTCTTTAAGTACCACTAGTCTCTCTAATGAAACAATAAGTCATAGTCCAGCTATGACCAAACCCCTCTCAACTCAAGAGAGGGTGTGGCGCCACATTGTTCAAGCCCTGGAATCAACCCTCAATGGAGCAATTTATCTATTTACCCTGACATCAGGGAGGGAGTGAATTTCGTCTTGTGTAGCTGTGTTCCTAACTCCACAATTAGACAAATCTCCAAAATGGTAGGCTTATTGAGTTGGCGTTCTGGCCATTTTCACTCATATAAATCAAAGGACCGCCTTCATAAGCAAGAGTTCACAACTCACTCAGGATTCAAGTCATGTCACCTATGGTCATCCAGGTGAAATGTAAGTCTCTATTATTAAGGGTATTATATAACGGGACTAGTCATTTTATGGTCTGATCTTATACAAACTCTTTTATATAGAAAACCATCACTCAAAGGTCTCTACATGAATGATCAGGATTAGATCATTTGTAGCACTTTACAATAATTGTAACATCTACGTAACGGGCTGTATTCGTAGTGTCACCAAGATAAGGTACTCTAGCCTTATCCATTTACTACAAACCATTTAGGTTATCACTTAAACATGATCCACCTGTATGTCTCTACATATATGTTTAAGCGACAAATGATAACCTTGGATGTTAGTCTATTTATTTGTGGGTTAATGTTACTACATGTCAAATAAAACATCTCATATTTTATTAAATAAATAAAAAGTTTGTACATTAAAATTACAAACTATAGAACCCACGAGATTTAGGATATCAAACTCAACAGTGATAACAGTGGGGCAGTAGCCAACTCTAAATAACCTCACAATCACAAACGTGGAAAGCATTAAGAGAAAGTATCACTTGATACGGGAGATTGTGCAAAGAGGAGATGTGACCATCACAATTTCCTCAGAGCACAACATCGCTGATCAATTTTCGAAGACTCTCTTGGCTAAAGTGTTTGAGGGTCATCTAGAGAATCTAGATCTATGAGACATGTACATAATATAATCTAGGGTAGGTGGGAGATGTATAATGGGTATATAGATGCCCTAGTTTATTGTATTTAGTATTATTTCGCCTTTTGGATTGTGTATAACCCACTGACTAGAGTTTTAGTTAAAGTGGGAGTTTGTTAGATTTTATGCCCTAAAACTCATAGATAGTAAATGTTATTAATTGACCGTCATAAAAAAGAGTTATGGATGTTAAATCAATAAATGTTATTGTTTCTATTATTGTCTATTTTGTCTTAATAACCTTAAATATAATAAACTAACATCCAATATTGTCTTATGAGTCTTGAACTATATGTGGAGACACACAGGGATCAATGTTTAAGATATAGCCTAAAGGGTCTATAGTATAGGGATAAGGCTAAGTACCTTATCCTGGTAACACTATGGATACAATCCATTTTGTATTTAATACAAACATAATGATCCAATGCGTTCGTGTAGGTGACACGCGAGCGGGGGTATCCTATGCAATGAGTTTGTGTAGGACTGAACCGCGAAATAGTAACCATAAGATGTAACACTGTTGACTAGTCAAGCTTTTATTTCAATAGGATGACCTAGGCGACTTAGTCTTAATCTTGAGTATATTATGAACTCCTGTTCATGAGAGATTGTCCTTTCATTTCCATGGGTGAGGGTGGCCAGTTTGTCGACTCAATATGCCTACCATTTTGGGAACAAGATCGAGTGGGGAGTTGGGAACATAATAACAAGATGAAATTCACTCCTTCCTGCCTTAAGGATAAGTAGATAAGTATTCCCTTAAGTGGTGTCTCCAAGACTTGAACAAAGAGCCTTACCCTCTCGTTAGCCTAAGAGGGGTTTCTGTTTATTGGTGGGACCATAAACATATTGTTCATTAGAGGAGCATTGGTATTTAAGGAACCAGAGGTAACCCAAGGGTAAAACGGTAATTTGACCTAGTTGGAGTTACAAACACTCGTGATGGATTAATTTGTTGGTATTGTTCTATATTCGTGGACACAGAAATATATCTGTAGTGAGAAAAGTGCAGCTGTGGGTTTTTAGTGAGTGTACCCACAGTTAATGAATATTGATTAATTTGGTTAATGAGTTTAGCTAATTAATCTTATATCTTTGGAGCTTCTGATCTACAGGTCCACCAAGTCCCCTTGTTAGCTCACTAGAGGATACTTAAGAGGGATAATTTGAATTGTTCAAATTAATTCTAGGAAACTATATATTAATGTGATTAATATATAATTATGGATATGATCTATAATTAAATTGGAAAGTGATATTTGAATAAGATTCAAATTAATTAATTCAAAGTGAATTAGATTCACAAAGAATTAATTAATAGAGAGATTTTACACATATACATGGGATGTATATGATAATTAAATATATACATTGAATTGGATTTAATGTATAAATAGTTATTTAATTTTTGTGCAAATTAAAATTAAATAAGTGTTATTTAATTCGGCTAATTAATTAAGGATTATTGAATTAAATGGGCTAATTGATTAAATAAGTGTTATTTATAATTATAGAAAAGAAAAATATTAGGAAAAAGGCTTGACCCTTTCTCTATATAAGCCCTTTCTACGGCCCTTTGGGAAGATACATTGAAATACATATCATAATACATAATACCATAGTGTTATTCTGCAGAATTTTTTCCCTAAGCCATAAAGAAAATTCTCTCTATTCTCTAAACCTTTATCTCCTCTCACTTTTCCAATAATTGGATACCACCTATCCGTTATTGGAATCCCAGAGAATGATGTGTTAGATATATTTAAATAATAATATGTTTAATTAAAGTATGGGCTATGTATGTGAATTAATAATTTATCACATTGGGTTATTTTATTAGATTGGGCCCTATTATGTAATCTAATTAATTAAGGCCTTAGATTCGTATGGATTTAATGGTAGAAGCCTATTCCTAGTTAATTATGGTTTAATGGGAACCCTAATTGAACTAGTATATAAGAGACATTAGGGTTGTGGTCCCCAATATACCAAAAAAATAAGTACTCAGTCTTTGAATCCCATCTAGAGAAAGATCCTACTAAGAGCATTCAGAGTTTTGGTTGAGGAAGACCATAGTCAGCTATTATCAATTTTGCAATGGAATCCGATATGTTATTCTTGACAATTTGGCATGAATAATCCTAGGGTTTATCCAATATAGATATTAAGAATTTATGCTAACAAGTGGTATCGGAGCATGAATTTCATGTCAGATTGGTGGTTTAGGTTTGTTTTCCATTGAGATTTTGATTTTTAGTTAAAGAATTCAAATATTATTTAAAAGAAAAAGAGAGGAAAAAAAAGGTTGAACACAATTTTACTGAATGTTCAGATTTTTCCATGTGGATTTGTGTTCTTTTGTAATCTGATTTGTGTTCTTTAGCATTTTAATGTGATTGAAAATTGGCATGAACACAATTTTTATTTCAATTTTTTTCTTTTAATGTTTTTTGCAATTTGTGCAAGTTCTTGGGTAGACAATTTATGTTCTTGCATAGTTTTTTTTTTCTTTTAATCGATGAATTCGGTAGATTCAAATCCAAAGAACTGATTAATCAATTTTGTTAATAATTAATCTATCCAAGTTTTCCAATCTAAAATCTATTGGGAATAAAACAATCTATTTGATTTTACCGGTGATTTTTCTTTAATCTTGCCGATAATTCTTGATTTTAATTATTGATAATTTAGTGAATTTAAAATAAAGATTTTTAATTGATAATTTTGTGAATTCAGTTTTAATTTGAGTGAAAATATTGTCAATTTAAGTTAAATTTGATTAATCATATTGTGGATTTAATTTAAATTTGATTAATCATGTTGTGGATTAAGGATTTATTGATCATGTTGTAGACTAAATTAAAATTTGATTGATATTTTGGTGAATTTAAATTAAAATTTGATTGATGATATTTGGCGATATTCACATGTTTATGCCACTATAATTGTATTATGTGCATGCAATTATTAAGTGAATATTGGTAAAGGCTATCTGGTGTTCTTCCTCTTTTATTTTTATACAATAATATTATTATATTATTGTGTCTTATATTTTCGATTGAATTAGTCAAAATAATATGTTACCAAAGTAGCCTCTGTTATCTAGATTAATTTAATTCTAAAATATAAAATGTACATATTCATGAATTTATGCGGATAATTATCGGCCCAAAGGAAGATAATTATTTGGCCAAATTGTGGGTATGCATGTGGTGATGAGTATGTGACAATTATAAGGATTGCTCATGTGAAAAATAGTCGGTCCAATGAAAGGCTATTTTTTGACATAGTTAATTGTTATTTACAGTTGGTATTTTGGCCTAAAGATTGGGCATCAATGTTGTGTTAGGTATCTTGTTAAAGGGGCCCACCACATATGTGAAATTATTTTGCTATATTTTAATTGTAAGCATATGTTTTGTTGTTTATTGTTTCAGTTGATCTTACTCAAATATTTGGAAATTTGAGTTCAATTCCTAAGCTGAATGGATCGAACTTCAAGATTTGGAAGGAAAGCCTAGAGATACTTCTCGGGTGTATGGATTTGAACCTTGGATTAAGGACTGATAAACCTACTTCTACTGATGAACAGCCAAATATGGCTAATATAGAGAAGTGGGAACCACCAAATCGCATGTGTCTGATGATCATTAGGCACTCCATTTTAGAGTCTTTTCAAGGCTCTATCATGGAATGTGAAAATACCAATAAGTTCTTTGCTCAAATTGAGAAATATTTTGCTAAAAATGAGAAAGTGGAAGCAAGTAGTCTTTTGACTTCTTTAACTTCTATGAGGTATAAGGGCAATGGAAACATAAGGGAGTACATTATGGAAATGTCCAATCTCACAGGTAAATTAAAGACACTTGATATCGAGATAAATGAAAATTTATTCGTGCATCTGGTACTTATCTCTTTTCCTGCACAATTCACTCAGTTTAAGATAAGCTATAATACTAAGAAGGATAAATGGAGTATTAATGAGCTTATCTCACAATGTGTGCAAAAAGAAGATAAGATTAAGAAAGAAAGGACAAAAAGTGCTCCTTTGGCAACAGGCTCTCGTGATAAGAAGAAAAGGAAATTTTTTGATGTTGCATAAGAGATATCTCAGTAGAAAAAAAACAAGAAACAAACTACTGAAAATCCCTTTTTTCTGCAAAAGGAAAGATCAGTTCAAGAAAGATTGTCTAAGTATGCCAAGTGGCGTGTAAAGAAGGGTAAACTTCTTACTTTAGTTTGTTCTGAAGTTAAGTTAGCTTATGTACCTACAGATACTTGGTGGGTAGATTATGGTGCTACGCTCACATAAGTATATCAATGCAGGGTTGCCTATGGAGCCGGCCGCCAAGTGATGCTGAAAGATTCATCTATGTGGACGATGACAAAGCAGTTCCAGTTGAAGCTATTGGAAATTTTAGATTACTTTTAAATACTGAATGTTATTTGGATCTAAATGAGATTTTTGTTGTACCGTCATTTAAACGGAATTTAGTTTCTATTTCCAGTTTGGACAAATTTGATTTTTCTTGTTCTTCTTGAAATAATAAAGTTAGTCTTTTTCAAGATTCTAAGCTTATTTGTACCGGTTCTTTAATTGATAGTCTATATATACTTGATTCTTTTACTTCATTTAACAAGATCTTGTTATCTAATTCATGTGGTACAAAGTGTAAATTAAATGAAAATTCCGCTATGTTATGGTACAAGCGTTTAGGTCACATCTCTAAACAGAGAATTCAGAGACTTGTGTCAAATGGAATTCTTGATTCCCTTGATTTAAGTAACTTCAACGTTTGCGTGGAATGTATTAAGGGAAAATAGACAAACATAAGAAAATTAGGTGCCAACAGATGCTCAAATGTCTTAGAACTAATACATACATACATTTGTGATCCATTCCCTACGACCTCTTAGAATGGACAACAATATTTTATTACGTTCATAGACGACTATTCAAGATGGGTACCTATATTTAATTCATGAGAAGTCTCAATCCTTGGATGTTTTCAAGTCTTTGAAAGCTGAAGTCGAACTTCAACTTGGAAAGAAAATTACAGCTGTCAAATCTGATCGTGGTGGTGAATATTACGGTAGATATGATGGATCAGGTAAACAACGTCCAGGGCCTTTTGCCAAATATCTAGAGGAATATGGAATCGTCCAACAATACACTATGCCGGGCAAACCCAGCAAGAATGGTGTAGCAGAAAGGCGAAATAGAACACTTAAGGATATGGTAAAAAGTATGATTAGCCATTCTTCTCTACCAGAATCCCTTTGGGCTGAGGCACTAAAGACTGTAACATATATCCTTAATAACGTACCTAGTAAAGCAGTAGCCAAAACTCCTTATGAGTTATGGATAGGAAAGAAGCCTAGTATTAGGCATCTTCACATTTAGGGTTGTCCAGCTGAGGCTAGGCCTTATAGGCCTAATGAAAGAAAATTGGACTCAAGAACTATTAGCTGCTATTTTGTTGGGTATTCTAAGCGCTCTCGGGGTTTCAAGTTTTATGATCCCACTTCTAGATCATTGTTTGAAACAGGAAATGCTAGATTCCTTAAGGATGTCGAGTTTGGGGGGGAAGATAACATAAGAAAAGTTGTCTTTAAAGAGGAATTGGTTTCTTTTCCTCATGTGATTATAAATGATGTTCAAGCTCCAATTCCTGACTTCATTATTGAACCAATTATAGAACAAGACAACATTGAAGTCCCCATTGTTGAACCTGAAGTTCAAACTCAACAACCTATAGAAGTGCCACTAAGAAGATCTACTAGAGAGAGAAGAACTGCAATTCCAGATGATTATATTGTGTTTCTTCAAAAACATCAAGATAATGTGGGCGTAATAGAAGATGATCCAATCAACTTCCAACAAGCTTTACACAGTTCTAACTCTTAAAAGTGGATGTGCTATGGAAGAGGAAATAAAATCCATGAAAGACAACGACGTTTGGGAACTTGTCGAACTGAAATCAGGAATGAAACTCATAGGTTGTAAATGGATATTTAAAACCAAAAGGGATTCACATGGCAATATCGAAAGATATAAGGCTTGTCTTATTGCAAAGGGTTTTACTCAAAAGGAAGGCATTGATTACAAAGAGACTTTCTCTCTGATTTCCTCGAAAGACTCTTTTAGGGTAATCATGGCACTGATAGGTCACGTTGATTTAGAGCTACATTAGATGGATGTAAAAACTATGTTTCTCAATGGAAACATTGATGAGACAATTTATATGGTGCAACCAGAAAACTTTGTATCTGGTAATTCAAAGTCTATGGTGTGCAAATTAAAGAAATCCATCTACGGTTTCAAGCACCTCGTCAATGATATCACAAATTCCATGAAGTGATAACCTCAATTGGTTTTGAAGTGAACTAATGACATGTAGAAATGCATGTCATCTTAGGCCTTTTACTTAGAATTATGAAGGTTGTTAAGCGGAATATGCGGCAATTATGACAGGAATTCAAGAGAAAATGAGCTTGCGGCGTTCAGCATTGAGAATCTCGACTAATCCATTATTATGCATTATTATGCGTTGAATTGTCTATTTTTGTAGCAAATGCAGGAAATGGACGCAAATGCGAAAACCGGACTACCGCATAGACGACCGCATACAGAGAAACTCTCCATCGGAAAGGTAAATGTATTCGATCAATGCATGGGTGTTGCGGTGATCAGTCGCATGCGTCCATCGTATAGGAGTTGTGATCGTCAAACGATTGTGGTCATCGTGTAGAAGTTGCAGTATTAAGCGAATGCGGTCACTACATGATTCAAGCTACACGATAACACATAATAGAGGGATCAACGCTAGGTTGGTGGAATGAACGCATCAGCGCAGATCTCGAGAAAAGCAAAAGATGATGTTGACATTTCACCTACCACGCTGTTAGCAGCAGAGATTCAGAAAGGACTAACACGCCACGAATATCAGAATCAGAGCAATCCATTAATGTTGTCGACGATCCAAACTCTATATAAAGAAATCGATGAACAGAATTTCAACTTGTTCGGGGATTATCCCTGCAATCCAGGGTTTTCCCTGTGATCTAGATATTGTGTGAGAAGAAAGCTTGAGAGCTTTTCATCTCCCTCATCCATTCCGAGTGAAGACCGGAGTTTTTGACCAGAGTTAGATCTCGAGAGATTTAGCTCCACCGCCAATCCATGGCACCACCGATAGCCTTGATGCACATCCGCGGGAAGCAAGTTATTGCTTCTAGCTGGTCATTTCATTTCCTCTTCTTTGCTTGTATTGTATTGTATTACATTTTGTCATTATGAAATTAATACATTATGTGTTCAATGCATTTCTGTGTTTCCTTCGATTCCATCTCCATCTTCTTTACTTAGCATCCATAACTTTCTTTGCATCACTTAGTATGATTGCTAGAGTATCGCATACTTAGTCATGTAGATTCCAAATCTAAGACTCGAGAGAGCAGATTGGAATGCATAAGCAAGAATGGGGAACTTAGAGATAAGCATCGTTTGCTATCACACAGCGTATGCACCCTACGGATAGGATATTGCATGCGTCCAGAAGTAGGATACGGTGGTATGCGGCTATCATGCTCATGCAACGAGAGCACGTGAGCGGGTTATGGAAGTTTAGGCAGCATAGACTTCCCAGCACTATCGCATATACATCGCATACGTCCTAGAAATAGGCTCAAGTGTGTGTAGCATGATCACATAGCTTGCGTTGGCTGAAGTTGCTCTTGCGGTCAAGCTCAGTGTTGTACTGAAGACATCTCCACATTTTATCTGTTTTTCCATCCATTTACTTCCTGTCAATAGTTTTCGTGTCTCTACCTCTCATTCATTTTCTCATTGCGTTGTCTGTTACTTAGGAGTAGAAGTAGTGTTAGTGTAGAAACCCCCTCCAACATTTCTTTATTCAACCACCACATGCACATTACCGCATATGCCTAGCTACAAATCCTTGAGTTCGACCTCGGATCACCCGAGAAACTTGCGTTCATGTTATACTTGGCGTGAGTGCAAGAAAACTTGTGACAGGAACACATGGTCATCGCATACATCTATTAATGCATAGTCATTCCAACGCATGACCATCGACGCATAACCTTAGAACATATATCGCATATTGCGTTCCACAAAATTTTAGTTGTCGGGTAATTGACGTCTAATTTCCTGTCATCAAGTTTTTGGCGCCATTGCTAGGACTTGGCAGCTAATTATTTGTTGAGTTTTGTGTCTCTACAGGCAACCTTTTTTATCTTGGGAGTATTACAGCTTGTACGACCAGGTTGCAAACAATATTGAAGTGTAGGCGATGCGCCGAAAGCCAGTATTGACCCCAAGATGGAAGGGCAATCAGTCACAAAAACTGAAGGTAATTCTAAGCACATGGTGGCCAACATGTGCCCAACAATTGCCGGAAGTTCCAATGGTCAGGGTAAGCTTCTTGACCTAAGCAGTTGAGAGAAATCTCTTGCATGGAAGACTCCTTGCGGTGATAACACTCCAATTTTTCCAGGAACGTCTTCTACTTTATCTTTATCATGATTTCTTAGTTTAGGTTTTTTTTATTTTTATTGTTATTTTGGATATGCGACTGCTTCCTTGGTTATGGTGCGTTTGCTTTTGTAGATACGACAATAAGTCTCCTCGGTGAGCAGTAGTACAACGGAAGAATTCCTTTCATCCTTCAACGCATGGCTTCGATCGTGGATTCCAATGCATGATCGCATGCGTTATTCCGCCTAACGTCCTTTTCTTGTTATCTTTTATGCATTATCCTTTTGAAATTCTATTTTCCTGATTGCACTCCTTTGCGATGTTTCTATGATGGTACGTATAATTCACCGCATCTTCTAACTAATCATCGCAAGGCGCTCTTTACTTTTAATAGCTTCTTCAAATTTTGAAAGTCTTAAGTTTTATTTTGTGCAAACCTTTGTTCAAATATTTATTACCGCATTCTTGTAATTTTGTTTTTAGCTTTGCGGGGAGAACACTGCCAACCTCTAAGTTTGGGGGTGGCAGCGGTCTCGAAGAATTGCGTTCATTACATTGCGATCATTTAAAAAAAAATGAAGAGAATTTTTGAAAATAATAACTCCACTGTCAATACAATGGGGAAACCCTTGTTGATAAGAGTTAGATTGTGAAAGGCACTTACCCATAGTTGAATGTCTGCATGACACACGTGGGGGCAAGCCAAAACGAAGGTAAGTTGCCAGGATCAATACATAAGCGCAACTCCTCTGTCGGGCACAAGCCAAATCAAGACAAGAGTTGAGTTGAATACAGAACGCAACCGAAGTTAGATGCTAGCATGACACATGTGGGGATAAGCCAAAACGAAGGATGTAGCCAGGTTCAACACCGCATTCTAATAAGTCATCGCAAATTTTTGAAGTGTTTTGAACGAACGCATTCTCAAAAGCTAAACGCAAAGTTTCGGTGAATGAACAAAAGGTTTTTTAACAAAGGCATGCTGGAGTTAAACTTAGAAAATATCTTTTTGAAGAAGCAGCCAAAGTGAAGGAGAGCATTGCAGTGATGGTCAGAGGTAAGAGTAAATTATATTCTGAGAAGCTAGTCATTGCAAAGGAAAGCATGAAGGTGAGTTAGAATGTCTTGAGTATAACGCTTGCTTGAGGCAATTATGATAGGAATTCATGAGAAAATGAGCTTGTAGTGTTCAGCATTGAGAATCTTGGTTAACCCATTATTATGTGATATTATGTGTTAAATTGTCTATTTTTGTAGCAAACGCAGGAAGTGGACGCAAACGCAGAAATTGGACTACCGCAAAGACGACCGCATGCGGAGAAACTCTCCCTCGCAAAGGCGAACATATTCCATCAACGTATGGGTGTTGTGGTGATCACCCACATGCGTCCATTGCATAGAAGTTGCGATCGTCAAGCGATTGTGGTCATCGTGTAGAAGTTACGGTATTAAAGTGAATGCAGTCACTGTATGATTGTGGCTACACGATAACGCATAATAGAGGGATCAACGAAGGTTGGTGGAATGAACGCATCAACGCAGATCTCGAGAAAAGTAAAAGATGATGTTGACATTTCACCTACCACACCATTAGCAGCAGAGATTCAGAAAGGACTAACGCGCCGCGAATGTCAGAATCAAAGCAGTCCATTAATGCTGTCAGTGATCCAAGTTCTATGTAAAGAAACCGATGAGTAGAATTTCAACTTGTCTAGGGATTATCCCTACAATCTAGGGTTTTCCCTGTGATCCAGACTATTACATGAGAAGAAAGCTTGAGAGTTCTTCATCTCCCTCATCCATTCCGAGTGACGACCGGAGCCTTCGACCGGAGTTAGATCTCGAGAGAGTCAGCTCCACTGCCCATCTATGGCACCACCGACAACGTTGACACACATCCACTAGAAGCAAGTTATTGCTTTCAGCTAGTCATTTCATTTTCATTTTCTCTTCTTTGCTTGTATTGTATTGTATTACATTTTGTCATTAAGGAATTAATACATTATGTGTTCAATGCATTTATGTGTTTCCTTCGATTCCATCTCCATCTTCTTTACTTAGCATTCATAACTTTCATTGCATCACTTAATATGATTGCTAAAGTATCGCATACATAGTCATGTGGATTAGGGATATGAAGCATGTAGCAAACCACCGAGAGGTGTGCGTTGTGTGAGTATGTGAGAAAACTTTATTTGCTTAGTGTGAAGCTGTAGCAACGCCTGTCTATAGGCGGACGCACGCTTGTCTATGAGTAAAGTCAGCAACAACTAATTGCCCGGGAGGGTAAGTAGTTGGTCGCATTAAGTAATGTAAACTATTGTTCACTAGAGATAGGAATAATCTTGCGTCAGCCAAGTTTCTGTGGTTACCTTGTCTTATGAGCGCATCATTCATCATTTAGGCATACTTGAGAGCGTAGTCTAAATTTCAAATCTAAGACTCGAGAAAGCGAATTGGAACGCATAAGCAAGAATGGAAAACTTAGAGATAAGCTCCATTTGCTATCACACAGTGTATGCACCCTACGGATAGGATATTGCATGCGTCNTTGGAACGCATAAGCAAGAATGGAAAACTTAGAGATAAGCTCCATTTGCTATCACACAGTGTATGCACCCTACGGATAGGATATTGCATGCGTCCAGACGTAGGATACGGTGGTATGCGGCCATCACACTCATGCGACGAGAGCACGTGAGCGGGTTATGGAGGTTTAGGCAGGCATAGGCTTCCCGGCACTATCGCATATACATTACATACGTCCTAGAAATAGGCTCAAGTGTGTGTAGCATGATCGCATAGCTTGCGTTGGCTGAGGTTGCACTTGCGGTCAAGCTCAGTGTTGTAGTGAAGACATCTCCACATTTTATCTGTTTTTCCATCCATTTACTTCCTGTCAATAGTTGTCGTGTCTCTACCTCTCATTCATTTTCTCATTGCGTTGTCTATTACTAGGAGTAGGACTAGTGTTAGTGTAGAAACCTCCTCCAACATTCTTTTATTCAACCGCCGCATGCACATTACCACATACGCCTAACTACAAGTCCCTGAGTTCGACCTCAGATCACCCGGGAAACTTGCGTTCACGTTATACTTGGCGTGAGCGCAAGAAAATTTGTGACAGGAACACATGGTCATCGCATACATCTGTTAACGATAGTCATTCCAATGCATGACCATTGACGCATGATAATCAACGCATAACCTTAGAACATGCATCGTATATTGCGTTCCATGAAATTTTAGTTGTCGAGTAATTGATGTCTAATTTCCTGTCATCATGAAAATGGTGGAAGATTGTGTATATCACCAGTTCAGGGAGAGTAAATCAATCTTTCTGGTGTTATATGTCGATGACATACTCATAGCTAGTAATGATGTAGATTTATTGCATTACACTAAAAGATTTCTCAAAAGAAATTTTGAGATGAAGGATCTGGGTAATGCTTCTTTTGTATTAGGAATTGAAATACTGTGGGATCGTTCTTAAGGTATTTTGAGATTGTCACAAAAGAACTACATTGAAAAGATCTTGAGTAGATCTGGCATGAAAGATTGTGCCCCAGGAGATACCCCGATCGCTAAAGGTGATAAATTTCATTTAGGTCAATGCCCCACGACCATACTCGAGACTAAGAAGATGCAGAAGGTTCCCTATGCATTGGCCATTGGAAGTCTAATGTATGCTCAAGTATGTAAGCGTCCAGATATTGCGTTCATAGTTTGAGTGTTAGGCAGATATTTGAGTAACCCGAGGATGGATCATTGGAAAGCAGCCAAACGGGTTATGAGGTATTTACAGATAACAAAAGATTATATGCTCACTTATCGGAGATCAGAAGTTTTGGAGATTATTGGGTATTCTGATTCTGATTATGTTGGATGTCAAGACACTTTGCGATCCACTTCAGGCTATATCTTCATGTTGGTTGGAGGAGCTGTATCTTGGAAAAGTGTTAAACAAACACTTATGGCTTCTTCTACCATGGCTGCAGAGTTTATAGCATGTTATGAGGCATCCAATCATGGAATATGGTTATGAAATTTTTTCATTGCGTTGCGGATAGTGGTTGGCATAGAAAGACCACTAAAATTATTTTGTGACAATAAGTCGATAGTGATGTATTCCAACAACAACAGAAACAATACGATGTCAAAGCATGTATACGTGAAGTTTCTGGTTGTTAAAGAAAGAGTTCAGAATGATCAAATTTTGATAGAACACATAGGAACAAACTCTATGGTGGCAGATCCATTGACTAAAGGTTTACCACCTAAAGTTTTTCATGAGCATGTTGCTCACATGGGTGTTAGTCACTTTTCTGATTCCATGGTTTAGTGGGAGTTTGTTATTGAGGATGTTCTTTGACCTTATTTTGTTTACTTTCTATATAGAATAACGCTGATGTTTTATGTTTTATTATCTGAACTCGTTTATCATGCATGTAGTTTAGCATAAAGTTCTTTAGAATGATCTCATTAAGGAATTTGGACCAGTTGGAAACAGGCATGATCTAGATCACTTTACATGTAGTTTCTATGCTATCCATCCATACTTGATCTATGTCATTGAATGTATTGGAATTGGTGATCAAGGAAGGTTTAGTTACAAGGATAGTGACGAAAGCCGCCTTGATTCTGTGCTAATACAGGAGATGGACAAGATTGAACTAAAGGGGAACTTTATTATTGAAATAACCTGTTTATGCACGCTTAAGGTTTATGTGATTTAATTATATCAGGTACACAGGCATAGCCCAAGTGGGAAATTGTTAGACATATTTAGATAATAATATGTTTAATTAAAGTATGAGCTATGTATGTGGATTAATAATTTATCACATTGGGTTATTTTATTAGATTGGGCTCTATTATGTGATCTAATTAATTAAGGCCTAGATTCCTAATTGAGTATGGGCTTAATAGGTTGAAGCCTATTCCTAGTTAATTAGGGTTTAATGGGAACCCTAATTGAACTAGTATATAAAGAGACCTTAGGGCTATGGTCCCCAATATACCAAAACAATGAGCACTCAGTCTTTCTTGAATCTCATCTAGAGAGAGATCCCACTAAGAGCATTTAGAGTTTTGGTTGAGGAAGACCATAGCCATCCATCATCATCTTGAAGCTATCATCAATTTTGCAATGGAATCCGATATGTTATTCTTGACAATTTGGCATGAATGATCCTAGGGTTTATCTATTTAATATAGATAATAAGAATTTATGCTAACGTAATGAGGTTACTCTCGTGGTAGTGTTCGAGATTGTTCAAGAAATTGTTCCTAATCAAGATGTTGGAGATCCATTCATTGGAACTAGGAGAGGATTGTTCATGGCACTTAGGAATATACAAAGGTAAGAATTATTCTAATCTTTTCCCTAATACATGCTAATTTACATGTTTATATATTATGTTTTGTATAATAATTTTATTTAATGTAAAATCAAATTAAGAGATGTAAGGCATTCTCACAAAACACTTCCACTGCAGGATTTGATCCTCTTTCACTTAGGGCACCTTCTATAATCAATCTTCACTTCCTTAACACCCCTCTTTATATAAATTGAGTGGCCCATCGTTGCATACTTCTCTCACCAGCATCGGTTAAACATCAAACTCAACAGCCAACTTAACTTCCTCCATGACCTTCCACATACTTCCTAGGCTATACTTTGGAAAATTTTCTTTTCCTTAAATACTTGGCCGCATGGCATTTTGGAAGGGTTGGTTGTATACTTTGTCATGACTTCGCATGGACCTTCCATTCCCTTCTAAGTTAAACTCCTCTTCAATTCACCTGAGAACTCCATGCTTCATACTTATAATATTTTCTACCTTCAAAACACCCAAGGTCATCTTTTAACACTTATAAATTTTCTTCTCCCTTAACATCACAAACATGCCCTTACAGTTCAAATTGTTACAACCATCACAATTATCTTATACATAAACTTACAATGATATTAAACACATAATTAAGAGGACTTGAGCTTAATTAACTAGTAAAACAAGCTTAGGGGTTTATAGGAAACATTTAAAAAAGCACACACACACATTTTTTTTCTTAAGGCATGTTATCTTTCTAAGTTCTGTTCTTTTCATTTAATGTAAATTGTGTTTTTTTAAACGTGTGTATGAGATAGAGATTTCGATTGAATAGCCTTTTCAACTTATACATGTACATTTCATTTTCAACATTAGGAAACATGTGCAACGCACGTATTTCCAACTACTACTATCTAAAAGAGGCCATGGAAGAGAAACATCTGATTTTCCATTTGCCCCTTTTAGTGATTAGCTATAGGGATATATAACGTAATTTTACATTAAAATCATTTAAATATTAAATAGTTTATAATTCACCTAAATTAATTTATCTCTAATATTTGATTCCAAAATTTATGATTAAATAAAGATAATTCATTCATGTATATTTCAATATATATATATATATATATATATATATCACTCACATAGTTAAGCCAACTCCAGTT
>NC_052350.1:29717857-29725657 GCF_009727055.1 Benincasa hispida
GGATAATCATGAATTTTTTTAAAAAAATATTGGTCTAAATCAAAGCGAAAGTAGGAAGATTATTAAATTATATTAAAAAAAAAAAAAAAAAAAAGAAGCTAACTATACGACAATTATCACGAAATTTTAAAAATTAAAGAAAAACGAACTATAATCATTAAAATCTATCCATGTTTTTATCTAATTGGTTGATAACTATAGATCCAATAAATTTCAACATTAGTTAACATAAAAACTACAATTCAACTTAAGTATGTAGTTGATAGTTGTATGGATATATGGGGCAATTTTATTGTACTTATAAATATTCAATTATTTGTAACCGATTTTAAAATATAACTTGATTTTATTGTTATTCTAACCATTTTTAGATTTATTGTTTAATTTCCACATATTTTTTTAGAAAGTTTTTATTTTGACATCACATCAACCAATTCAAAAGATTTGACTTTTTATTTGATGGTCATATGAATATATGAAGTATTTTTATTTTAATTATGAAGATTAAATCATTTATAACTCCATCTCTTCATCATTTTAAAATCTTAATTTTTTTTTAGATTTATTTTTCAATCTTCACATTAGTTCTTTACTTTCTTATTTTTTTTTTTAGAAATTTGGTTGTATATATATATATATATATTTAATTTTGTTAGTAACAACATCTTTCACAATGTTTATTTTCCTTCTTTTTCAAGAAGTTTGACTTATCTGTTTCACGCATCTCTTTTATCTTTTATAGAAAGATATCACATCTTTTTTTATTTTTTTTTTAACGTATGTCATCTTTTCAAATTTTTTCTTTTCTATTTTGTAAAAACATATAAAGTGATTTAATGTAGATAATCAAATCATGAAGATATGTTGGGTGAAACTTTAACTAGAGGGAACCAACTTTTTTGGTTGGAGAATCCCACATTGGAAAATTTGGTGTTGGAAGTCTCATTTATGTACTCCAACCTTGTGTTTTGAGTTTGGGCCTTAAGGGGTCCCCATGTTTTGGAGGGAGTGAGGAGATAGACCAAAGTGGGTTCGATGAACGGTCCCACACATGCCATCGTCCATCCGATCAGGCGAGGCAAATGTGTGATGATTATTTTTTTTAATAAAAATATTATTTTATTATTTTTTTAAACCGAAAAAATGGGGAAATTGTCTGTTCGTCCCCCCTCTCGTTTCCATTCCATTTGTCTGCACACGTTCTGTGTGGAGCGTTTTCTCGCTCCCTACCATTCGACGCTGAAGGCCTATAAAAGGCGAGACCTTTAGCAGTTCGTAACACACAGAATTCATTTTCTTAATTCCCCACTTCATTTTCCTCTTCTCCTCCATCTTAGCTTTCCGAGAAGTGAGTTGAGAAAGGGTGTACGTTCTGATCGGTAACGGTGCATCCGATCGGTTTTCATTTCGTTGTTTTATCCTGGGGACGACGACGTGGCAATTCTCAGACCTACTTGCCATACTTGGGCAGAGCCGCAAAAATGTCTTAAAGAGAGCGAGCTCCACGACTCAGTCTATAACGAGTGTTATTTTGCAGGGTTACTCTCCACTTGACCGTCGTGCCTTGACGGTTTACAGTTCGTCGTTCTAAAGGCCCTACTGTTTCCAAAAATTTTAAGACGTTCCCATCATCAATGGCCCTCAGTAGCAACAATGATATATCTGATCTCAACCATCCATTCTGGTTTGAAGGAGCGAACTTCAAAGCGGTGAAAGCAAAAGATGTTGTTCTTCCTCACCGTCAAGAAAGTTGTCGAAGCTCTGTACCAGCATTAAGCCCATCGTCCCTTTAGAAGAACTAACAGAACAACAGATAAAAGAAGTTACTGACTGGAGGAGAAAGACTTTCTATGTAAGAAATTTCATTTTAAATGTTTGACTGATGATCTACATGGACTACTACAGTATAATGAAGACAGAGAAGGAGCTCTGGGATGCCTTGTAAAAGAAGTATGACACCGAGGAGGCCGGGTCGAAGAAATATGCAGTTAGTCGTTATCTCAAGTTCCAGATGACGGATGAAAAATCCGTGGAGGCTTAATCCCATGAACTCCAGAAGAATAGCCCACGAGATAATTACTGAAGGTATGGCTCCATAGAACAATTCCAAGTTGTTGTTATTATTGATAAATTGCCTCTTTTGTGGAAGGACTTGAAGAACACTTTAAGGCATAAGACCAAGAAGTTCTCCTTGTAGAGTCTTATAACCCGACTAAGGATTGAAGAGGAAGCCCAAAAGCAGGACCAGAGTGAGGAAGTGAACACAGTACCTAGGAAACCTGCCACTACCGTGGTAAAACCTAACGAAAAACCTAAGGGGACAAAGAGGAAAGGTCAGAACTGTTGCTCCAGCAACCAGAACCAACAGAAAAAACAGAAGCCCCCTTCAGGAGAAACGGTACAGTTCCTCTGCTTTAATTGCAATAAACCTGGGAACATGGCTATGAACTGTAGGAACAGGCGTCGTCCTGCTGGTCAGGCGAACCTGACAGAAGAACCGTTAGTCGCTATGATCACAGAAGTAAATATAATCGGTGGTTATGAAGAGTGGTGGATAGACACTGGCCCGACGCGCCATGTCTGTTACGACCTTAGTCTATTTAAAACTTATACTGAAACTAAGTATAAGAATATTCTGTTGGGAGATCACCACTCCACGAAAGTTGCTGGAACCGGCAAGGTGAAACTGAAATTTACCTCTGGGAAGACCCTCACGTTGAAGGACGTTCTACATACTCCAGAGATTCGAAAGAATTTGGTTTCGGGCTATCTCCTCAACAAAGCTGGGTTTACTCAAACTATAGAGGTAGACCTATATACCCTTACCAAAAATAATGTATTTGTAGGGAAAGGGTATGCAACTGAGGGAATGTTCAAATTAAGTTTAGACTTTAATAAAATGAAATCTTTTGTGTATATGTTGTGTTCTATGAATATTTGGCATGCTAAACTCTGCATTGTGAATAAGAATTTAATTAGTAATATGATTAGGCTGAAAATGATACCTAAGTTATCCATGAATGATTTTGATAAATGGAGTATTGTAGTTAGGCTAAAATTACTAAAACTCCACATAAATACTTAAGAATTTTGAGCCTCTAGATTTGATTCATTCTGATGTCTGTGAATTTGATGGCATATTGACTAGGAACAGTAAAAGATATTTCATTACTTTTATTGACGACTACTCTGATTTTACTTTTGTATACTTGCTGAAAAACAAAAGTAATGCTTTTGATGTCTTCAAACTTTTTGTTTCTGAAATAGAAAATTAGTTTAATAGAAAAGTTAAAATACTTTGTAGTAATAGGGGAACCGAGTAGACAATGATAGTTTTAATGAATTCTTTAACTCACATGGAATAATACATGAAAAGACCACACCTTATTTTCCTGAAATGAACGGAAAAGCCGAAAGGAAAAATAGAACTTTAGCTAAACTAGTAGTTTCTATTTTACTTAGTTCAGGAGCCGCGTCTTATTGATGGGGTGAAATCATCCTTACCGTAAGTTATGTCTTAAATAGAATCCCGAAATCTAAAAATAAAACTTTACCTTACGAAATTCTCAAGAATAAGAAACCAAACTTGTCCTACTTTAGAACAAGGGGTTGCCTAGCCTTTGTAAGGATTCCTGACCCAAAAAGAAGAAAGTTGGCTAGTAGAGCTTACGAGTGTCTTTATAGGTTATGCCTTAAATAGTAAAGCCTACAGGTTCTATGATCTAGTGAACCAAGTGATCATTGAGTCAAATGATGTCGACTTCTTTGAAGATAGGTTTCCTTTTAAATCAATGAATAGTGGGGCTATGATTCAAGTGGTATAACTCTAGTTAGAAATCCTAACCATAGAGAGGAAACTGACCCAGAACCTAGAAGAAACAAAAGAGCTAGAACCGCCAAAGATTTCAAAAATGACTTCCTGACCTACAATGTAGATGAAGACCCTAAAAGAGATCACTGGCAGATCGTTCGTCTGAAAGGAAATCACCAACCGGTCGTTCATTTGAAAGGAAAGATCGCCTGCTCGTTCATCATTCGTCCGGCTTGCAGGAGCTTGTCCATCGTTCGTTTGAAAGCTTTAATCATTGCAGGAGCTCGTTCATCATTCGTCCATCATTCATCGTTCATCATTCATCATTCATCCAACTTGCTCATTCAGGTCATTATACAGTTTATGAATTTAATGCTTCAATTGCTCATTCAGCTGGTTCTTGTTTTGGATTAAACCTTGATTGATTTAGGTGGTTACTCGTTGATTCGAACGTCCTGGATTGCATGAGTTCTTGAGCCTGGCTGCTGAAATTTGCTGAATTTATTTTGTTCACTGCTGGTGTTGAAGGTTTGGCATATGTACTGGTTGAAATTTGCTAAATTTATTTATTTCTTTTCATCTATACTGACTATTAAATATAGAGATAAGATATGGAAATAATGACTATATATTTAGGACTTTAAGGTTCTTTTTTTCCTTAAAGTTAGGATATGGAAAGAAAATATAAGGTGTATACTTAAATAATTGAGACTCATACCTTTAAAAATTCTTTCTTAAAAAGATAGAAAAAATTTTGAAAATCAAGTTTTAGTAAGAACTAAGAAGTTTAATTTTCATTATATTTATTTTTTTAAATGGCTGTAAAATTCTATGAACACAAAAAAGAAAGGGAAAAGATAGACAAAGAATATAATTCTAAAATAATTATGTCATTTTTATTTTAAATTTTTCCATTGAACAATCTTATATTTGATGACATAGTTCTTTTCTCTTTTTATCAATGGTATCTTAAATCTTTAATGGGAGCATGTTGGAGAGTACATTCTTAGGGTGTTGTTTTACCAATGGGACTTAAACAACTATCAATGTCCCATCTAAAACTACTTGTTTACTTTAAAGAAGTTTATGATAAGTGTATGATAAGTTTTCATATGGTGTGTTTTGTATAGGATAAATTATGGATAAAAGTTGGATAAAACTACGAAATAGATTATGCGAAGAATATACTGATGAATAAGATCATTTATTAGTTTGGCTGAGAAGCATGTCGATACAAGGGGGTTTACACGTTATCTATGTAAAAAGTACCAGAATGTCATAATGAAACTACCCCGTGATGTTAAATGTGATTTATACACATATGGAATGGCCATCACCATAGTAGATGGATATATCATGGTGAAACCCCAGATTTGTCCTTTTTAAAACCTATGGAAATGGATGAAACACATAATGAACAAATAGAGCCTTCTCATCAAAATTTAGATAATGCAAATGAAATGCTTGAACTATTGAATGATTTGACAACTGGGGGAAACATTGAAGTTGAACATCATAGTGACGAAAATTCAACCAAAGTTGAAACAAGTGAGAATATGGAAGATAGAAGTAGTAAGTTTCAATTAGTGTTTGATGAGGTTAATGAAGAATTATACTCTGGTTATACTAAGATTTCTATCTTACTTTTTCTGGTGAAATTAATGCATATTAAAGTACTTAATAATTTGGACCAATAAGTCATTTGATATGTTATTAGAATTACTCAAAGAAGCTTTACCTTAGGGTAGCAAAATGCCAAAATCTTATTATGAAACAAAAAAGATGTTGCGTGACTTGGGTTTAGGTTATACATGCATACATGCTTGTAAGAATGATTGTATGCTATTTTGGAAAGAAAATTAGAAAACATAAATTTGTTCTCAATGCAATGAACCTCGTTACAAAGTAAGTAACAAGAAAGGAAAAAGGTTCCACACAAGATTTTAAGACATTTTCCCTTAAAACCAAGATTACAAAGATTATTTCATTCCAAGCTCACTGCTAGTGATATGAGATGACATAAGGAAAAAATATTGAATTTAGATGGAGTTTTAAGATATCCAGCATATGGTGAAGCATGGAAAGATTTTGATAGACAATTTGATGGTTTGCAAAAGATCCAAGGAATGTATGTTAGCTTTAGCTACTGATGGGTTTAACCCATTTGGCAACATGAGTACATCTTATAGTATATGGCCAGTAATTTTAATTCCATATAATTTGCCAACATGGAAATGCATGAAAGAAGTATTTTTCTTCATGCCATTGCTTGTATCAGAGCCAAAATCTCCAGGAAAAGAGATAGATATTTATTTGCAGCCTCTAATAGATTAATTGAAAGATTTATGGAGTAATGGCATTGAGACTTACAATGCTTATAGTTGTCAAAACTTTCAGCTTCATGCAGCTTTATTGTGGACAATAAATGATTTTCAAGCATATAGCAATGTGTCAGGATGGAGTATTAAGGGACATAAAGCATGTCCAGTTTGAAATCAAGATGTCTCATCTGAGTCATTGCATAATAAAATATGTTACATGAGACATCGTCATTACTTACTAATGAATCATTCTTGGCATCAGAATAAACAGTTTAATGGGAAAACAAAATATAGAATTGCACCACAGTCTTTTTAAGGATTAGATGTTCTTTGCCAGCTAGATGCTATAGATATTCTGCCACTAGGGAAAACTATAAATACATTAAAGGAAGCGTGTTCATAATGAATTGAATTAGGTGAAAAAAAAAAACATGTTCGTTGAGCTACCATAATGGTCAAGTCTTAAGAGATTCGACACAAACTCGATGTAATGTATATTGAGAAGAATACTTGTGATAATGTATTGGGTACATTATTGAATATTGAAGGAAAAAAGAAGGACACTGATAAAGCATGTAAAGATTTAATGAAGTTGAATATTCGTAAAGAACTGTATCTTCAACATGTTGGAAATAAATTGGTGAAGCCATATACTAGTTACACATTGACAATTGATGGAAAAAAAGTTTTGTAGTTTCTAGAAAACAGTTAAGTTTCTTGATAGTTTTGCATCCAACATCTCAAAATGTGTCGGTGTCAAATATGAAAAGAGATATGGACTAAAAAGCCATGACTCACATGTGTTATTGCAAAGACTTTTACCAATAGGAGTTTGCCCATTTTTACCAACAGATGTCAGTGGTGCAATTGTTGAATCGGCGAACTTTTTCAAAGAATTGACTGCGAAGACATTAAAAGTTGAGACTTTGAATAAACTACAAGAGTCGATTGTGATAACTCTTTGCAAGCTTGAGAGAATATTTCCTCCAACGTTCTTTGATATTATGGTTCATCTAGCTATTCATTTATCAGAGGAAGCGAAACTTATTAGACCTGTCAATTATAGTTGGATGTATCCAATTGAGAGATATTATTCTTTGTAGATTTTTAATTAATCATTAAAGTATATTTATTGGTCAAACCACTTCATAACATACACACATGTGTAGGAGTTTGAGAACATTGAAACAATATGTAAGAAATAAAGCTCGTCATGAAGGTTCAATTGTAGAAGCGTTTATAGCGAACGAATCATTGACATTTTGTTCAATGTACTTGCATGGTATTGAAACAGAATTAAATAAGAAGGTTCAAAATGATGAAATGATAGACTATAATGCATCGAAAACTATCGAATATCTACCTATATTTTCACAAAAAGCACGTCTAATTGGTAGTTCACTGAAAGAACTATGGGGTGATGAATTACAAAAGGCTCATTGGTATGTCTTAAGCAATTGTGAAGCGGTAGATCCATACATGAGATATGTACTTATGAATACTCTAAACTTCATTACCTTCTATTTTATTGACTAATGATATTATATATCACAGAAAACACGAGATTGAGCTAGAGAACAGAAATATTCCTAATGCTGTTGAGATGCATGAAGCACACTTTACAAATTTGTTTAGAGATAAAATACGTAACATTTTGTTTTATTTTTT